>NW_007379554.1:48651-76307 GCF_000475195.1 Diaphorina citri
CTCTCATGACGAATTAGATTACCCAGACAAGATGAATGCCTGCTTTTACAGTCTGACTTTCAATCTAACCTGAAGAGTGAAGACTCTATGGCTGGATTACGCGAGATGACAGTCCAGCTACTGGCCTTGTGTAATCACTGGCGTCCAACATCCAATTAGCTTGTCACAAATGTCGGTCCCCGAATTACCTATACATTTCAATGAGTTTTATGAATACTCGGACTACCAACCTTCACATCCAAAGTCCACCACTTAGGTTGAATTTAAAATACGTATCTATTAATGATCAAACCAACCATTCACACGGACACGGAAAGGAAGAAATCACATTCCTTGAATTTTATATTATTTGTTGTTTTCTACGTTTCTCGTCAGTCCTATACATAATGTGTTACCTACCGTAAGGCCCGAGACGACACACTTTTTCTGATTTTGATCCAAAGTCCACCACTTAGGTTGAATTTAAAATACGTATCTATTAATGATCAAACCAACCATTCACACGGGCACGGAAAGGAAGAAATCACATTCCTTGAATTTTATATTTATTTTGTTGCTTTCTACGTTTCTCGTCAGTCCTATACATCAGTGTTTCCCAACCTTTTCTCTACGATCGCCCCCTTTCAGAATTTGTACAGATTATCGGAACTGTGATCGCCTTTCTGATTTTAACTTTGGGTTACTGAAAACTGGGTATCCATATCCATTTGCTTCTCCAAATGTTCGAGTATAAGATTAAAGTACGTGAGTAATTCATCAAATACCCAAAAACTCAGTTAGGCCCACTTGTCGTGAGTGTTATCCGATTTTTTCCGAATGGCAATCATAGTAAAGTTGTAGTCTCGGACCTAAAAGTATATTAATTACTAACACCTGTGTCTCTTTTCAATGTTTTGTGCTTCTTATTCTTTTTCGTTTCGGCTCTAAATGTAAACTCTGTAGAGTGTAAATTGGTTTGGACTTTCTTCCGCGACGGTCACCCGTCCAGATGCTAGCCACACTCAACGTTACTTAACTTTGGTGAGCTCGGGGGATCGAAGTGGAGCAGCTGGCTGTGTATTGTGCTTATAATTTTTGTGTATTTCGTGATTTTAGTTTTAAGTTTGATATTACATTTTTGTTTAGCTTTACCGAAATATGGCGAATATTTCCGGGAAGTTCTCGCCCAGATAACAATAAAAAATAATATCAGAATCTATGCATATTCTATTTGCAAAGAAAGTGCTTACCTACGGGAAAGCTTGGATAGACTTATTTCTCTTTGGTAAAGCTGAGCAAAAATCTCTATAAATCGGTCTTTAGCCTGAGGATCTCTGGTCAATTTTTGCTAGTTTAAACTTTGCTGAGTAACGTTTGCGTGTGGTTCGTACCTCTAAAAGGGTGATCTTACCTACATTATGTTCTGAGGAGCTGGTTGAAATATCATCGGAAAATAGTTTTTTTTTTTTTTTTTTTTTTTTTTTTTTTTTTTTTTTTTTATAAAAAAAAAAAATTTTAAATGTATCAAGCAAGTCCAAAAAGTAACCATAGGAATTGGATGGAAATCTTGTGCCGATAATTTGGGCATCCTCTCCAAAGGTTCTTTCACCTTTGTGGAAAGCAACCAATGTAGGAGTTTTCCTTTTGGATTCTTTATTTAATGCTATTTCCATAGGAACACCTGGTGATACTATAGCTACCTTCATCCACTCGCTTCCTAAATCCACACTCATGACAGCAATACCATATGAATGCTCAAACAGTGTCAGTAGTAATACCACTGAGCTGCATAATGTAACCAACGAGATCTTCATTCTGCAAAGTGAGCGTAAACAATATTGAACCAAGATAACTTACTTTGTAGTATACAGCTGCTCAGATAATCTCACAGACACAACATATTGGGGCAGTCTGATATGATAACAGTGTCTGTCAACTTTGTGGAAATACTCTAGCAGGATGGAGCAGTAGCAATACAGGTTTCAGGAATACTCTTAAACAACACGAGAATTCTGATTTTGAGATACAACGAACCTGGATGTGATTAGTTCAATAAACGCATGCTGATCATCCACGGGAGCCAGTATCAGCGAACCACGTCATTTTATACTGTTTACTCTTTAGACATATCGCCGGTCTACGCAGCTTTCGAACTTTGCTGTTCAAAAGATGATGAAACTGATCGGTAGAGTGCTCAGTATTATAATGAAGATGAAGATTTAAATAAAAGATAAAAGAATACAACTTTTATTGTCTTTACGAACAGTTTCAGGAAGACTGGAAGAGTTCGGAGAAACTTTAGGAAAAGTTCAAAGTAATCCTCTCGTTCCCCACTCGAAGTCAAAAGTTCTTTTATTTGTTTACAAACGATGACGTGAAAGTCAGCTGACGAAAACGATTATCGATTTTTTGTGTGCTAGTTGATTGAAGTCTGCATTTACTATGCAAAATCACACTTTACGAAAAATGGGGTATTTTATTTATGTGAAATGGAAATTTTTCCTAATCCAAAATATTCCACTGTGGTCACTTTTTTTATCCCCACCACAGTGCTTTTTGTTCTGGATAATAAAATGCAAAGTCAGCTGATTTCTTCTTCCATTTGCTAGTTCAAATGCTAATAATAATAAAAAAGTGGATTTGTTGGAAAAAAAAGATGGCGACAAAATGATACAAGTTTTTTTCTCTTCCAACCGAGGTGAAAAATTTTTCACTCAAATCCAAAAATATCCAAAAGAAAAGGAGGGGAAGTGAATAATAAAATACAAAAAATGGACGAAATGGAAAAATTTTCACTTTTTTCCAACGTTGCCACAAAATAAAATACGCGTATTGCATATACCAGCAGCGATAGCTCCTTGAAAGCACCAGTTCCACATGGATCACTGAAGTTGAGCACGGTTGAGCGTGGTTAGTACCCGGATGGGTGACCATCTGGCCAATATTAGCGTGCTGCTAGCTTTTTTTAAAAAAAATATTGGAGTCATAGAAAGTAGTTAACCAGTTTTTCCATTGCCTATAGAGGATTTTTTTACTATAAAAAGAGTATACAAGACTTCTTCTCTTTATTGCCTTTTCCCGAGTACAGTCAGGCTCAGTATTCTTTGTCAGCCTCTCAGTCATCCCTATTAGAGTGATTGTTTTTGGCTGACATTTGGTTTTGGCTGCAAATTTGTGAGTGGATGCCCTTCACACTCAACCATGGCTATTTCTCTATCAAGGGAAATTTTAGGCTAGTATAGTCCCTGTTTAAAGTCCCCCAGCCAGAGTGAGCTGACCTCCTTGTTTTCCCTTATTTTGTCCTTCCTTATTCCTTAATTATTTAACAATTTATTTCCCTTTGTTTCAAGATAATGACAGTGGAAGGTAGACCAACCACAACCACGAGCTTAGCAGGCTTATTAGGTTATTAGAGCTTACATGGATGCTTTTGATCGCTACTTCCGTAGAGAAATCTGTCATTAAAGTTTGCCTCAAGTGGGAATCGAACCCACAACAAGGTGCTTACCAGGCAGGTGTGCTTCCCCATGTTATATGTACCTAATACCAAAATCTCCTAGCGTTTTCTATTATCAAAATACTCCAATTTATGTAATGCTCTTTTGCTTGTAGATTGAGTGGGTTCGATTCCCGCAGTTGACAAAAAAAGGATGGGAGTACGATAATTTCTTTTGGACACGTACGGTAATTCGAATATTTTTGTACGGTAAATTTCTGTGCGATTTTTCATTTCAGCAATCTGGCAACGCTGCACTGTTGAAGTGTAAAATGATTTTTTTGTTTTTTGTTAAAAAATTAAAAAAAATATTTAATTTAAATAGAAATTGCCTAATTAATTGCTTACTAAACCCTAATCTTATCAAATTGTCTGACGGAAACTGTGGTAAATCAACGGATCAGAGAAATTCCCCAAGAATCAAATCAGGAAATCACAACTTGAGAGAAACACAAGGTAAGGCAAAAGTGAGGTTAGGTCTGGTAGAAAGTTGAAGGTACACCAACCACGAGCTTAGCAAGCTTATTAGAGCTTACATGGATGCTTTTGATCTCTACTAACGTAGAGAAATCTGTCATTAAAGTTTGCCTCAAGTGGGAATCGAACCCACAACAAGGTGCTTACCAGGCAGGTGTGCTTCCTTCCAAGCCAACCACGAGCTTAGCAGGCTTATTAGAGCTTACATGGATGCTTTTGATCTCTACTTCCGTAGAGAAATCTGTCATTAAAGTTTGCCTCAAGTGGGAATCGAACCCACAACAAGGTGCTTACCAGGCAGGTGTGCTTCCTTCCAAGCAAACTAGGCTAGCTACCTCCCAAACCATAATCAGCCTGGCTAGCTGGAAGTTACAAAGGGTTTATCATACTTCAAAGGAAAAGCACAAGTCCTCATGATGGTTGACAGACTTGACAGTGGTTTGGGATGGGCCAAGTAATCTTGGCTCGAGACCATCAACCCCCTTGGTGCAGCCACAACAAGACCAACAACTACCTCCCAAGCAAACTTGGCTGGCCACTACAAAAATCATTGCTTTTTCCAGCTGAATTCAAACACAGTGGTTTGGGATGGGCCAAGTAATCTTGGCTAGAGACCATCAACCCCCTTAGTGCAGCCACAACAAGACCAACAACTACCTCCCAAGCAAACTTGGCTGGCCACTACAAAAATCATTGCTTTTTCCAGCTGAATTCAAACATTTTTTTTCCTTTATAGCACTTTTTTTTCCTTTAAAGTGCTTTAACACTACGTACAGTAGGTTGTTCGCGCTATAGCACTTTAACTCTGTGGACAGTAGGTTGTTTGTGCTGATTGAGGGTTTTGAGGTAGGTATAGGAATAGAGAATTGACACCTTCATCAAACAAATTTGTATTGTCAAAAGTTCAACTTTTTTTTAGAAACTTTCACCTGTCAACATGAGCAAAAAGAGAGAAGAGGCTGACATGGATTTGGACACTAACAATCAAGACGATGAAGAATTCCCCGATACATCTGCCAGTGAAGCATCAGATAACGAGGTTCCTCTATAGCACTTTACCTCTGTGGACAGTAGGTTGTTTGTGCTGATATCCCTAGGTTATAGATATTAGGTTAAACAGATTGAGGGTTTTGGGGTAGGTATAGGAATAGAGAATTGACACCTTCATCAAACAAATTTGTATTGTCAAAAGTTCAACTTTTTTCAGAAACTTTCACCAGTCAACATGAGCAAAAAGAGTGAAGAGGCTGACATGGATTTGGACACTAACAATCAGGACGATGAAGAATTCCCTGATACATCTGCCAGTGAAGCATCAGATAACGAGGAAGAAGCTGGTGATGAGGAGATAGAGGAAGATGGTGATGAAGAGTATGAAGATGACTGCCCAACGCGCACACTTCGGATGTTAATGTCATCAGCTGGAATCGAACCGAACCTCTTATAGTGTCGGGCGGGGACGACGGCTGTATTCATGTGTGGGACCTGAGACGATTCAAGGTACGTGCAAAATGTACTTTAGTAAATACAATACTTTCCTTCCTATAGGATAAGGAAAGTAAAATCATTACTTTAGTAATAGGTAATAGAAAGTAAAAAGTAAAAATTAAAATGTACAGCATCAAGAAGAAAAGAGCCATCCAAAAATATGTAAATTTTAATCGACCAAAAGATTATTTTTTAATCCCAGTTCCCCTTGTTCAGTGGTTCATTTCTTTTAATAGATTAAAAAAATACTGAAAACTCTTTCTGTATTATGTTCTATGACTATGAAAATACCTTCGATCATAAGGAAAATACCTCCTTCCTTTTTCTTTTCCCAATCTTATTCTACCCCTCCATACCCTCTCCTATCTAATGCCTTCTCCCTTCATTAAATGTCACAGAGAGTTGTGTAATATTCACACTTCATTTTCCATTCACAGGAAGGTAGTTCAGTAGCCTCATTCAAGCACCACACGGCCCCCGTCACCACAGTAGAACAAAATTCAGATATAATTCTTAATAGTTATTTAAAGTTAAAGTTCTTTCTTAATAGTTATTTAAAGTTTTACCAAGTGTAATTTGGGTCTTATTATAATCCTTTTGGGCATGACTGTTTGGCTGAACATCTCCACCGCTTTGGTCTAAAAACTTCCCCTATTTGTTCCTTATGTTCCTTAAACAGTCCTATGAACTCAGTTCACCTGAACTCCTGTCCTGCCTTGGAAGCCAGCAATGACATTGTAGGTAAATATTGGGAAGCCAGAGGTAAAATGACCTAGTAGTCAAATAACCCGACATTTGCAAACAACAACAACAACAACATAATCCTTTTTACCTTTATTATTACAGGAAGGTAGTTCAGTGGCCACATTCAAGCATCACACGGCCCCTGAAACAGACTCAGTATTCTTTGTCAGGCTCTCAGTCATCCCTATCAGAGTGATTGTTTTTGACTGACATTTGGTTTTGGCTACAAATTTTATGAGTAGACGCCCTTCCTTCTCAACCCGTGCTATTTCTTTAGCAAGGGAAATTCAGGCTGATATACTCCCTGTTTACAGTCCCCCAGTGAGACTAAGCTGGTCTACTCCCAGTTTAACGTCCCCCAGCCAGACAGTACTATTTGACATATTTACTCAGTACCGGTCTTGACATATTTACTCAGTAGTCTCAGTACCGGTCCGGTTAGAAGTGTTTAAATTTCAGCAAGATAAAAAAAAAGTTCAGCTCTAATGGGTTAATTATCTAACAATGTATTTTTCTTTGTTTCAAGATAATGACAGCGATGAAGACATGGAACAGGGAGAAGAAAGTAAAGACAAAACCAAACCAGATGAAAGCAAAGAGGAAAAGGAGAAGAAAACAAGAAAGGTTTATTTGCCTGGGACTCCTCTGGATAAAGGGGAATCTCTCGTGTATGATCCATCAGCCTATGTGATGTTACATGAAGCACAAACAGGTGAGAAAAACAATTAGAGTGCTTACTTATAGTGTCTGATGAGGGCTAAAGAGTCCCTTTACCACAGTCTACTTCTATTATTGCCAGCCTAGTTATCTTGGTTGCTAGCATGTCTGCTTTGAAAGGCCATGGGTTTGATTCCCACCCATAGTGGATTTTGTACTAAATTGATAATGCTTGTTCTCGGAATGGCTGGCTTTCTTCTATCCTGTTGTCCTTCTCTCTTAGATTTCGGGATGATACCTAAGACCTTAGCAGTTACAGTTCCCTCTGTAAATTGACCCCCGGGGCCTCTGACATGCAACCTTAGTTTGATGCTCTAGCTAGAGTCTAGGTAGTCTAGGCCATATTCGTTGCTTGTGGTTTGAAGTACTCTTAACTTCAAAGGAATAACTCAAGAGTTAGTAATAAACTCTAGAGTCTAGGTAGTCTAGGCCATATTCGTTGCTTGTGGTTTGAAGTACTCTTAACTTCAAAGGAATAACTCAAGAGTTAGTAATAATACACTGATGATGGCGTAACAGCAGAAAAGAATCCATCTGTAATTTAATAAAAATATATGTAAAACATAAAGCCAAGTGTTTTTTTACTCACCCAAAGTCATTTTTACTCTTAACTCTTTTCTTCTTTCAGGTGCTCCCTGTCTAAGTTTCGATACGAAATGGATCCATCTGTAATTTAATAAAAATATATGTAAAACCTAAAGCCAAGTGTTTTTTTACTCACCCAAAGTCATTTTTACTCTTAACTCTTTTCTTTTTTCAGGTGCTCCCTGTCTAAGTTTCGATATTATCAAAGATGAGCTCGGTGACGAGAGAACAGCATATCCTCAGACCCTGTATGCAGTGGCTGGAACCCAATCCAAGAAGTTCAACTTCAATAGGTTAATTGTTATGAAGGTAAGAGATTATTATCATTAAGTATTAGTAGTTCAGAGAAGTGTAGAATTAAAAAAAAAAAAAAAATCTGGTATGAACATCACACGACTTTCCTTATCCTAATGAATGATGCTTATTATTTGGGTGTTCTTGTTCTTATACCCTAAAATTTTCCCTGTCTAAGTTTCGATATTATCAAAGATGAGCTCGGTGACGAGAGAACAGCATATCCTCAGACCCTGTATGCAGTGGCTGGAACCCAATCCAAGAAGTTCAACTTCAATAGGTTAATTGTTATGAAAGTAAGAGATTATTATCTTGAAGTACTAGCAGTTTAGAGACCTGTAGAATTAAAAAAATAATAAAAAAAAACCTAAGATGGAGCTGTCAATGGTCCAAATTTCAAGACATTCTAGTAGCAAAGAGGTACCTACCTACTTCATTTGGGACTGAACCCATGTTCTTCTGATTAGAAGGCGAGTGTCTTGACCACTACACAGCCAATTAGTCCCATCGAAAAATATTTCTCACATTCCAAATGACTAAAATTTCAGCTTCTTCTTTTAAGTGGCAAAAAACTATTCCAATTAGGTAACTCTTCTTTTTTCCGATTCCATTAATTAACGCCCAAAATCAGGACAAGCCCAATTAAACATGGCTAGAGACCATCACCCCGGTGTATGACAGGTGAAGAAAGATATCCTTTCTTTATTCTGCCATGACCAATTGACTACAACTGAAGCTGCTACAACAACAACAACAACAACAACCAACTTCCATTTTATTTTCTCTCAATTTTTTCCTCCTCAGATGTCCAATCTAACCTCGACAGAAGAAGACAACGAGAGAGAGCTGGAAGATGATGAGAGTGAAGGAAGTGGCGATGAAGATAAATTTCTCTTAATTTTCCCCCTCAGATGTCCAATCTAACCTCGACAGAAGAAGACAACGAGAGAGAGCTGGAAGATGATGAGAGTGAAGGAAGTGGCGATGAAGATAGACGCAAGGACCCTGTGATGAATTCCTACTTTATACGACACCGAGGCTGTATCAACCGAGTCAGGGTATGATTCATGTTTATTAATTCAGGAGCGTAGTAGCGCTCCGCTCCGCCCCGTCAAGTCAAAACAGTTTGACAGCACCACTAAGAAATATTATACACCACAGAGAAAGTAGCCTTTTTCATGTAGTTGGAGAGGAAAAATACAAAGATGAAAAAGAAAAAAAAAATATCACCGTAATAAACGTGTATCAGGGCGCGAAAGGGTTTTTTTTTTTTTTTTTAAAAAAAAAAAAAAAATGTTTATTAATTCAGGAGCGTAGTAGCGCTCCGCTCCGCCCCGTCAAGCCAAAACAGTTTGACAGCACCACTAAGAGTTATTATACACCACAGAGAAAGTAGCCTTTTTCATGTAGTTGGAAAGGAAAAATACAAAGATAAAAAATAAAAAATCCTTGTAATGAATGTGTATTAAATTAGGGCGCGAAAGGTTTTTTTTTTTTTTTTTTTTTTTTTTTTTTATAAAAAAAAATGGTTGGTTTCCGGATGTGTAACCATCTGGGAAACTAACTAATATCTTTATTTTCGGAATAAATTGTGTCCTGTGGTTCGATCTTGTATTATTTCCCCTACTCTATTTTTACCTATTTGAATTTTCTTTGTTCTAATTTCAGATTGACCAACTGTTGAAAAAAGACGAGAGTGGCCCATACACATAGAGCCAAAAAGACTTCAATTCTTGTGGGAATCGAACCCCAGACCTCCAGTGCAAGTGCAAGCCCATTGTGATACCCACTCGGTGCTAATTTATTCCATAGTTTTTAAAATTTATATCCATTTCAATTTAATTTTGAATGTAACAATTTTGAGAAATATGCTATGACGTTTTGGCAACCCAAACTTTGGACAGTCTGTCAATAAATTTTATTGATTGTTTCTCTCTCATCTTCTAGAACGTTTTGGCAACCCAAACTTTGGACAGTCTGTCAATAAATTTTATTGATTGTTTCTCTCTCATCTTCTAGATATATTCTGTTCTTGTGATATTTCTCATGTTCCTACTCTACTCTGACGTGATTCTGTGACCCATCTTCGTTCAGAGGCAGGACATATTGTGGCTCTCATGACGAATTAGATTACCCAGACAAGATGAATGCCTGGTTTTACAGTCTGACTTTCAATTTAACCTGAAGAGTGAAGACTCTATGGCTGGATTACGCGAGATGACAGTCCAGCTACTGGCCTTGTGTAATCACTGGCGTCCAACATCCGACGGCCCTCCAAACCGTAGACGACCCATTCCAACTGGCCGAGCACAACAAGAAGCGAGGCAAGGGTCCCGGAATACCCACACCCCCTCTGTTCTCCTTCTCGGGACACTTGACGGAGGGTTTCGCTATGGACTGGTCGAGCACTGAACCTGGTAAGTCCAAAGTCCTGTTAAGTCTAGGATAAAGTCCGCTCCGGGCGGGAATCGAACGCGCGATCTAGCGCTTATAAGGCAGACACGCTATTTTTCAAGCTGACTAGGCTGGTTTGTTTAACTTTTAGCAATTTTTTCATTTTAAATAAAATCAAAGTCCAAGGGTAAATGTTGGCCTTTACCTTGACAAATAAGTTTAAGTAGTGCTCCTTTTAGAGTTTAGACTGACAGAACAAGTTTTCCCTCTATGCTCATAATATTATGGACTATATGTAGATTGTAGAGTGATCCTAACGCCATGTAATGTGTACCCATCTTCGAATATTTTAAATTTCAAATATATATCTGAGCACATGGCAGTGGGCCAAGGTCCAGCAAGCAGTAGCACGCCTGTGTATCTTTTTTTTTTTTTTTTTGGTTCCCATTTCAGGAGTTCTGGCTACGGGTGATTGCAAGCGTAACATTCACATTTGGACCCCGCGAGAGGCAGGGGCGTGGCAGGTAGATCAGAAGCCACTGGGCGGGCATACCAACTCAGCGGAGGATCTGCAGTGGTCGGACCTGAAGACGGCCCTCCAAACCGTAGACGACCCATTCCAACTGGCCGAGCACAACAAGAAGCGAGGCAAGGGTCCCGGAATACCCACACCCCCTCTGTTCTCCTTCTCGGGACACTTGACGGAGGGTTTCGCTATGGACTGGTCGAGCACTGAACCTGGTAAGTCCAAAGTCCTGTTAAGTCTAGGATAAAGTCCGCTCCGGGCGGGAATCGAACGCGCGATCTAGCGCTTATAAGGCAGACACGCTATTTTTCAAGCTGACTAGGCTGGTTTGTTTAACTTTTAGCAATTTTTTCATTTTAAATAAAATCAAAGTCCAAGGGTAAATGTTGGCCTTTACCTTGACAAATAAGTTTAAGTAGTGCTCCTTTTAGAGTTTAGACTGACAGAACAAGTTTTCCCTCTATGCTCATAATATTATGGACTATATGTAGATTGTAGAGTGATCCTAACGCCATGTAATGTGTACCCATCTTCGAATATTTTAAATTTCAAATATATATCTGAGCACATGACAGTGGGCCAAGTTCCAGCAAGCAGTAGCACGCCTGTGTATCTTTACACGAATCGATTCGGTTCCCATTTCAGGAGTTCTGGCTACGGGTGATTGCAAGCGTAACATTCACATTTGGACCCCGCGAGAGGCAGGGGCGTGGCAGGTAGATCAGAAGCCACTGGTCGGGCATACCAACTCAGTGGAGGATCTGCAGTGGTCCCCCGGAGAGAAACGAGTGTTGGCCTCGTGCTCTGTAGATCTCTCGTGAGTATACAGTAAAATATCGTACACTAAAAGCCCACTTTGAAGTTTAGATGTAGGGGCAAACAGCCCTAAAGGATGGGTTAGGCTTATACGAACCTAAAAAATGCATTAAAATCATTAGCAATCGCATTGGAGCGCGGAGAGGTGAGAAAAAAAAAATAAAAATAAAATAATAGCACGTTGAATCACTGAAGTTGTGCGTTATTGGTATCTGATGGGTGACCATCTACGAATCTGGATTACCCCCTCCTACTCAAATTTTCATCAGTAGGTAAATAATTTCTTCATATTAAATTGATTCCAAGGGCAAGGAAAACCTAGACCCTTGACAAATGGAGTGTGCCTGAAGGCATGTGATGTGTTCAAATGCACTCGATCCCAATTCAATCCAATTCTCTTATTTGTTTCTCAGTATACGTATTTGGGACACGCGAGTGATCAACACGAAATCCTGCATGCTCACCCTGCCCAACGCGCACACTTCGGATGTTAATGTCATCAGCTGGAATCGAACCGAACCCCTCATAGTGTCGGGCGGGGATGACGGCTGTATTCATGTGTGGGACCTGAGACGATTCAAGGTAAGTGTGATAGTGGTAGTAGAATGTAATTCACGTTAGGTACCTATTTAACCTATATGAAAAATATGTATAGGTACTTAAAATGTCAAATAAAAATTACAAATTACAAAAAAAATACAAAATTACGTGAAAAATTCACATTATTTATTCATTTCTGTAAATGTAATAGCAGCTCCCATGGTGTGGTGATCACTGAGCTCGCCTTGTACGTGGGAGACCCGGGTTCGATTCCCGGCGGCGTCAAAAAATTTGTACCATGCAAATTATTGATTCCGTGACTAGCTGTTGTGGGGCCAACTCAGCCTCGTGAGGAAAATGAGTATCTATTGTGGCTTTAGCTATGTAATATGAATGCACATAGCGACCGGCGCCAGTCTGTTAGGTAATCCAGTGATCATATTGAGATAATTTAGAAAATCCTACAATGCTGCAGTGGGCACTAAATTTGTGATATAATAACACAAAGAAACGGCATTTATTTATACTTTTATTACCACAGAAAGGTAGTTCAGTGGCCACATTCAAGCATCACACGGCCCCTGTCACCACGGTAGAATGGCATCCGACTGAAAGCTCTACGTTCGCATCGGGTGGTGCTGATGATCAGATAGCACTGTGGGATTTGGCTGTCGAGCGGGACAGCGAAATAGAGCAGAGGGAAGCTGAACTCAAGGTGAGTGTAAAATAGAACGAACCTTATCTATTGAGTAAAAAGCTCGCTCCGGGCGGGAATCGAACCCGCTACCTATCGCTTACAAGCCAGATTCGTAGAAGCTTAACCCATCTTTTGGGGCAGTTGCCCTTACACCTAAGCCTCAGAGTGGGGTCTTTGTGTAGCTTACAAGGCAGACGCGCTACCCTGAAAGATAAAATTGGTTGTTTGGTTTCCAGGACTTGCCATCGCAACTGCTCTTCATACATCTGGGCCAGAAAGAAATCAAAGAGCTCCATTGGCATCCGCAACTACCAGGTACCATTATCAGTACGGCTAACAGTGGATTCAATATATTCCGAACCATTAGTGTATGATTAAATTACATTGAAATGGGGGTCTTTTCTGACGAAATTCCCGTGGGCGGATTCCATTATGTAGGACTATTGCACCCATAAGTGTATGATAGATACACTAATGGTAAACTTGAATTGCAGCCTCGTCCAGAACCGAGCAACTTGGAAACTCAAACACGTAATAAAATAAAACACTATTTTGTCGTTTCGTTTCATTGTTTTGGGTAAATAATTTTTTATTAACAATACAAATTATTTTCAGAAAAATTTATTTAATTAATTTGAGGATAAAAGATTTTTTTTTTTTTCAAGACGTGTTTCTAAAATGAAAGGAAGTGTTTTACCTTTCTTGACTTGGCGGGGTGGAGCCCTACCGAGCTAAAGCTCGCTCCGGGCGGGAATCGAACCCGCTACCTATCGCTTACAAGCCAGATTCGTATAAGCTTAACCCATCTTTTGGGGCAGTTGCCCTTACACCTAAGCCTCAGAGTGAGGTCTTTGTGTAGCTTACAAGGCAGACGCGCTACTCTAAAAGATAAAATTGGTTGTTTGATTTCCAGGACTTGCCATCGCAACTGCTCTTCATACATCTGGGCCAGAAAGAAATCAAAGAGCTCCATTGGCATCCGCAACTACCAGGTACCATTATCAGTACGGCTAACAGTGGATTCAATATATTCCGAACCATTAGTGTATGATTACATTACATTGAAATGGGGGTCTTTCCTGACGAAATTCCCGTGTGCGGATTCCATTATGTAGGACTATTGCACCCATAAGTGTATGATAGATACACTAATGGTAAACTTGGATTGCAGCCTCGTCCAGAACCGAGCAGCTTGGAAACTCAAACACGTAATGTCGACCCCTCTTGAGTGGGAAAAGATGAAGTAAAAGAAAATTAGTGTATGATAGATGTACACTGAAACCACTCTATTGGTGGAAGAAAAAAATCCAAAGGTTCTCTTGTTCTCTCTGCTTTTAAAGAATAAGCACAAATCCTGACAGTGGTTGACTTCGGTTCAGGACAAGCCAGTTAAACATGGCTAGAGACCATCACCCTGGTGTATGGCAGAAAAAAGATATCCTTTCTTTATTCTGACATCACCATTCGACTACACCTGAAGCTGCTACATTAACCACTCTATTCATACCGTGTCAGTGAGTTAGGCAATGATACCTCACAGTATTGGAAGGACTGGGAGCTCAACATGGAAAGCCAGCCGTTCCAAGAACGAACCTTACCTTTCAGCTAACTAGGCTTGCTAGCCACAATTATCAATTTACTTCTACCTATGTTATAAGAACATTAAATAAACGAAAAAATAAAACACTATTTTGTCGTTTTGTTTCATTGTTTTGGGTAAATAATTTTTTATTAACAATGCAAATTATTTTCAGAAAAATTTATTTAATTAATTTGAGGATAAAAGATTTTTTTTTTTTTTTTTTTGACGTGTTTCTACCGAGCTCCTTAATCTAACCTTCGTCATCTAAGTTGAACAGTTTCCTTGACTTTCTCTTCTTCGGTTTCTCCTCCAATTTTCTCTTCGTTGTCTCGGATGTAGGCAAAGCTTCGCATATACTCGTCAGTTCTGCTTTGAACTTGACACTTTTGGTTCGCTTCTTGACTGTTCCGGGCGGTTTCTTTTTCAACAAGATTTCTTTGGGTTTGTGCAAAATTGTGGACAGACTGTGTTGGGGTTGTTCGCTGAGAAATCGATTTAGTTTGTCTTCAATTGAGCTTGTCCCTTGTGTAAGTCCATTGTTGCTTTTTTCTTGGTCTGATCTAGTATTCTTTGCTACGTGGATGTTCTTTGCTGGATCTGGCTTAACATCTGCTTCTTCATCTTTGGTCTGTAGGTTGTTTTGGATATCTGTGTTACTTTTCCCTTCCATGTCTCTACCGTTTTGGTTTTTATTGGCCATTTTCTCTTGTGTATGTTTAATTTGTTTGTTTCCTTGTGTCATACCACCTTTACTGCCTTGTGTATCTCCACTGGTTTGTTTGTCACTTTTAGTAATATTCTCTTGTATGTTTCCATTGTTTTGTTTATTTCCGTATCTTGGTCTGATCTAGTATTCTTTGCTACATGGATGTTCTTTGCTGGATCTGGCTTAACATCTGCTTCTTCATCTTTGGTCTGTAGGTTGTTTTGGATATTTGTGTTACTTTTCCCTTCCATGTCTCTACCGTTTTCTTTTTTATTGGCCATTTTCTCTTGTGTATGTCTAATTTGTTTGTTTCCTTGTGTCATACCGCCTTTACTGCCTTGTGTATCTCCACTGGTTTGTTTGTCACTTTTAGTAATATTCTCTTGTATGTTTCCATTGTTTTGTTTATTTCCGTTGGTTATATTGCCTTGTATATCACTTGAACTTTGTTTGTATTGATTAGCTCCATCATTATTCTTCTTTTGATTGATGTCTCCTTTTCGATTGCCTTTTTCTAATTTTTGTAGAATATCGTTTGTTGAACCATTGACGAAGTCTGTATTATTTTTAACATTGTTTTGTTGTTTTCCAACTACGGCAGATTCTTTGCTTGGTCCATATTGTTGGTCTATAACTTGGTATGTTGTTTGTTCGTTAACGTTGTTCCCTGTGTAGATTTCATTGATTTTTCCATGCTGGCTTGGGTTACATATTCTTCTTTTGATTGCCTTTTTCTAATTTTTGTAGCATATTGTTTGTTGAACCATTGACGAAGTCTGTATTATTTTTAACATTGTTTTGTTGTTTTCCAACTACGGCAGATTCTTTGCTTGGTCCATATTGTTGGTCTATAACTTGGTATGTTGTTTGTTCGTTAACGTTGTTCCCTGTGTAGATTTCATTGATTTTTCCATGCTGGCTTGGGTTACTCTCCTTCATTTGGATTATATTTTCTGCGCATTTTGTGTTCTTAGCTTCTTGATTCGTTCTGTATTGTTGATCGTTACCTTTCTGTGTTGTCATTTTCTCACTTCCTTTATTTCCAGTGTAGAATTCATTTTTCATTCCATGTTGGTCCATGTTCACTGTCTTCATTTGGATACGTTTGGTGTTCTTTCGATTCAATTCGTTGGGTACGATTGTGTTGCATAGTTTGAACGATAGTTTGGTCAATATTTTGAAATGTCCTCCATCTGCGTTGTTTCTGTTGAATATTTCACTTCCTCTTTCGCTAGAATACGGAATGCCTTCCCAGTTATCGTTCCTATATTGATTGCTTATGTTCATTTGTCCTTTGTTTTCAACTCCTTCAAAAGTTCCATATGTTTGATAAGTTCCGGTGTTTCCAGCATTGTAATAGTACGATGGATCATTTTGATAAGCATTTCCACCAGTATTTCTAACATTTGTTTGATTCCTATATCTCTAACGAGAGAGAGCTGGAGGACGATGAAAGTGAAGGGAGTGGCGATGAAGATAGACGCAAGGACCCTGTGATTTCTCTTAATTTTCCCCCCTCAGATGTCCAATCTAACCTCGACAGAAGAAGATAACGAGAGAGAGCTGGAAGATGATGAGAGTGAAGGAAGTGGTGATGAAGATAGACGCAAGGACCCTGTGATGAATTCCTACTTTATACGACACCGAGGCTGTATCAACCGAGTCAGGGTATGATTAATGTTTATTTATTCAGGAGCGTAGTAGCGCTCCGCTCCGCCCCGTCAAGTCAAAACAGTTTGACAGCACCACTCAGAGATATTATACACCACCGAGAAAGTAGCCTTTTTCATGTAATTGGAGAGGAAAAATACAAAGATAAAAAATAAAAAATCCTTGTAATGAATGTGTGTATTAGGGCGCGAAAGGTTTTTTTTTTTTAAGAAAAAAAGATCATGCAAATCGGTTAAGTTAAACCGGATATATTTGACTTCAAAAAACGTCAAATTTTTCATTCCAATCATTCCATAGTCCATACACATAGAGCAAAAAGACTTCAACTCTGGTGGGAATCGAACCCCAGACCTCCAGTTCCAGGCCAGTGTGATACCCACTCAATGCTAATTTATTCTATAGTTTTTAAAATTTATATCCATTTCAATTTAATTTTGAATGTAACAATTTTGTCTGAGAAATATGCTATGTCGTTCTGGCAACCCAAACTTTGGGCAGTCTGTTAATAAATTTTATTGATTGTTTCTCTCTCATCTTCTAGACGTGTCAATACGGTTCGACCACTCTGGCTGGCGTTTGGGGGGAGGTGGGCAAAGTGGGTATCTGGGACCTGAAAACGGCCCTCCAAACCGTAGACGACCCATTCCAACTGGCCGAACACAATAAAAAGCGAGGCAAGGGTCCTGGAATACCCACACCCCCTCTGTTTTCCTTCTCGGGACACTTGACGGAGGGTTTCGCTATGGACTGGTCGAGTACTGAACCTGGTAAGTCCAAAACTAGGAGTGACTTTTTTTGACAAATTTGTGACAGATTTAGTGCGGAACACTTCTTATGTCAACAATAGCCTGAAATGGGGCAAGGGTCCCTGAATACCCACACCTCCTCTGTTCTCCTTCTTGGGACATTTGACGGAGGGTTTCGCTATGAACTGGTCGAGCACTGAACCTGGTAAGTCCAAAGTCCTGTTAAGTCTAGGATAAAGTCCACTCCGGGCGGGAATCGAACGCGCGATCTAGCGCTTATAAGGCAGACACGCTATTTTTCAAGCTGACTAGGCTGGTTTGTTAAACTTATAGTAATATTATTTTTTTCATTTTAAATAAAATCAAAGTCCAAGGGTAAATGTTGGCCTTAACCTTGACAAATAAGTTTAGGTAGTGCTCTTTTTAGACTGACAGAACAAGTTTTCCCTCTATGCTCATAATATTATGGACTATATGTAGATTGTAGAGTGATTCTAACGCCATGTAATGTGTACCCATCTCCGAATATTTTAAATTTCAAATACATATCTGAGCACATGACAGTGGGCCAAGGTCCAGCAAGCAGTAGCACGCCTGTGTATCTTTACACGAATCGATTCGGTTCCCATTTCAGGAGTTCTGGCTACGGGTGATTGCAAGCGTAACATTCACATTTGGACCCCGCGAGAGGCAGGGGCGTGGTCTGTGTATCTTTACACGAACCGATTCGGTTCCCATTTCAGGAGTTCTGGCTACGGGTGATTGCAAGCGTAACATTCACATTTGGACCCCGCGAGAGGCAGGGGCGTGGCAGGTAGATCAGAAGCCACTGGTCGGGCATACCAACTCAGTGGAGGATCTACAGTGGTCCCCCGGAGAGAAACGAGTGTTGGCCTCGTGCTCTGTAGATCGCTCGTGAGTATACAGTAAAATATCATACACTAAAAGCTCACTTAGAAGCTTAGATGTAGGGGCAAACAGCCCTAAAGGATGAGTTGGGCTTATACGAACCTAAAAAAATGCACTCAAATCATTAGCAATCGCATTGGAGCGCGGAGAGGTGAGGAAAAAAAAATGAAAATAAAATAATAGCACGTTGAATCACTGAAGTTGTGCGTTATTAGTATCTGATGGGTGACCATCTAGGAATCTGGATTAAATAAATGCAGTTTCTTTGTGTTATTATGTCACAACTTTGGCGCTCACTGCAGCATTGTAGGATTTTTCCCAATATCTCAATAATCCTAAAATCCAATGTGTTTGGCGTATTACACCTTTCTAGACATGTTGTATTGCTTCTTTGTAAGTTTGGTGCATTGCATCTTTGTATGGTTGAAATATCAGTTATTTGTAGATGTGTATTATTGGGCCTTTGTAGACTTGGTGTATTACATCTTTCCAGACTTGCATTACTTCTTTGTAAGTTTGGTGTATTGCATCTTTGTAAATTTGAAAAGATGGTATTGGTATTGGTTTGCGTAAATCTCTCTTGAGACGATTCATTACAATAATTCTTTCCTTGTATGTTTGGCGTAAGGCTCCGTTGTAATGTAGGTTGTATGGAGCGGTCATCGTTATTCCATACACTTTGTTGCTGCTCGTTTGTATTTATTCTTTGAAAATTTGGTGTACTGCATCTTTGTAAGTTTGGATTTCTTTGCAAAGTTGGTGTATCACAATTTTGTAATCCCAGATGGGAGTCCTTTAGTGGTGTGGTACTGCCTTGAATTACTAGCGTGTTTCTTTGAATACTGCTAACATATTGGTTGTTTATTTTTTGTTTAAGAAGATCATTTCTGTCATTATTCTTACTCGAATAACGCTCTTGTGCGCCTTCGGTTGCATATTCCCATGGTTTCTTTTGTGCATTGTATTTGTAATCGTTCATATTTGGTTTCTTGAAAACATGTGGATCTTCTTTTTCGGACTTCTCGTGGATATATTGAGAGTCTGGTTTGCCTTCTAGGAAAACGTCTTGCTTCATTTTTTCAGTGACTTGTTCATATGATAATGTTGTGTTTGGGCTTGTTTTGTTCGTATTGTGATTGATTTGCGGTTGTTCACATATTGAATTGTTTTGTCTTGACTGTTGCATGTAGGTTTTGACACTTCCATCTATTGGTGTTTTTGAAGGGTCAGAGACATTTGAACTTTTTGCGCTTGTACAATCTTCATTTGAATTTACCAAGGTAGAGTCTTTGTTGTTGGTTTGACATACTGGTTCAGGTATTCCAAGGAGTTTATCCTTTGGTACGTTTTCGGAAATTTTTTGATATTTCTGTAAAGTGCTCTCATTGTTTTCCCCGTTTGTGTTATCATGAACTATACTTGGGTTGTTTCTTTCAATTTCCTTTTGTTTCAAGATGTCTTCTGTGTTTGTGTCATGCATTTCTGGATTTCCTGATGTTTTGGATACTGTACTTATATTGTCGCTAAGTTCTTCTATCTTTTGAATTTGTTTTGTTCCTTTGCATGTCTCATTTATATCAGTTTCATTAATTTCCACGACTTTGTTAGTAGGTGTGAAGCTTTTGTTGTGTTCGTTTATTAAATTATGTGTGGTCTGACTTATTGTTACATCTTTTTGGTACGTATCCTTATACTTGAACCTTTCACTTATTGCTTCATTTGGATTTTTATCAACACCAAAATATTTTCCGCCCAAAGTCATCTCCTTTTCCCCAATGCTACCTTTTTCCATTTGTTCTTTCACGTTACTTTCTCTCCCGTTTATCTCAATCGCTCTATGATTTGTCAGCTTGTATATTTCCACCTCGTCTATTTGTTTTAGTTGGATAGGCTCAGTTTCCATTTGAT
This sequence comes from Diaphorina citri, assembly GCF_000475195.1. NCBI lineage: Eukaryota > Metazoa > Arthropoda > Insecta > Hemiptera > Psyllidae > Diaphorina > Diaphorina citri. The sequence goes on from NW_007379554.1 coordinate 68,927, forward strand.
TATGGTTGTGTGTATTCAACGTAGGTTGCTTATTAAATACAATTGTTTGTCCTTTGCTATTTGATTGGGTATCAAAGTCTACATTGTTGATATGGTTCATAAACTGGAACACATTGTCATTTCTTCTAACATTATCCATTTGTGCATCTCTAATATCATTTCTGATCGCGTTGATTTTCGCCTGCAGATCTTCAATGTCTTTTGCATGTATTGATACGATTTTCTCTTTTTCCATCTTGTGTCTGTTAATGTCTCCGTGCATTTGTTGGGTGAGATGATTGATGTGTGATTTCAACTGATGCTCTCTGGTTTTTAACTCCTCCAATTTGTTGCGTGTCTGTTGAAAATGAAAAATTGAAAATGGATGATATTTTTCATTAATATTTTTCATTAATATTTTTATTAGTTTGTCTTAAAAAAGAAAAATGAGTGTTTCACCACCGTTTTTAAGAAAGATGAATGATGCTACATTACACTCGTGTGGTCTGTGTCGTAGCATGCCCATCCCGTAGTTTGCCTTTTTGCATTCTATTGTTTCTCTATTTAGGTCAGTGTTGTTGATATCCCTTTCATTTTTTTTTTTTTTTTTTTTCTTGGTTGGGAATCCTTCTTGGGTCACTTTTTTACTTTCCTTATCCCATAGGAAGGAAAGTAATGTAATCGGGTATTTATTATCATTCATCAACCCCTTTTTCTCTCTCCTTGTATTTTCTCTTCTCTCTATCTCTTCATCTTCTCGTCTTACCTCTTCACTTGTTTCATATTTGGATATTTTGAGTCGGTAGTCTTTAGCTTTCTCTTGGAATTCATCGAGTTCCACTTTCAAATAGTCACCTATGAAAGCAGATGGGATGAAAGTGGGTTAAATTAAACTTTAAAGTAATGTCAATAGGAATGAATAGAATAGTCCGTTGAAATTTAACTTTTTTTAAGAGGTTTGAGTACATTACAATGAAATGGAGGTCTTTACTGACGAAATTCCTGTGTGCGGAGTCCAGAATGTAGGACTATTGCACCCTGAGAGGTTTGATAGAAAGAACTGCAACTGCCATCAAGGTCTTATCGTTCCGAAATGGACCATAGGATTGAGACAGGATAGGAGAAAGCCAACCTTTCCGAGAGCAACCATTATTCGTTCAGCATAAAATCTGCCCCCGGGCTGGAATCGAACTCGCGACCTAGCGCATACAAGGCAGATGCGCTACCAACCAAGCTAACTAGGCTGGCCTTAATAAACTTACGTTGGTTGATCAGTTCATTTCGCTTGGCATCATCTGTGTTTCGAAGTGTCTGTTCGATCATTTGATATTCCTCTTTTGTTGATTCTTGAGCCTGGAATTGAGTTGGAATGGTTTATAAGTACCCGAACCTCCCTAAAATTATAGCACCTTTGAGGAATGAGGTCGCTTGGCATTACGGTTTAAAAAAAAAAAATAACACATTACCGTTAGAAGAGCTAAATCCCCGATGTGGTTGGATATTTCGTATAAAAGTTGAAGTTATGGGTAGGAGGATAGGTAGGTACCTACAATATGCGAGTAAAAGTAAAGTAGGTATACTCACTCTCTGAAGAACACCTATATTTTTCTCGCAAAGGTGTAGCTTCAACTTCAACACTTTGGCTTTTTCTGAAAGGAAAATTGAACAAAGGCATGATTGTTTGGGGGGAAAAATCAAGCAGGTAGTTGGTAGGTATCTTGTAGATTGATTTTTTGTCCCAATTGGGATGGCCTGTTTAGCCCTTCTTATCAGTTCTGCAGTTTGCTAAGGCCAGCTACTCACCGTCAGGTAGACCTGACAGGTACACCTGATCAGGATCTCCTATCAGGTCTACCTGATAGTGTGTGTGCTCATCAGGAATCCCTGACAGACGGACCTTTTCAGCCGTACTAGTCAGGTCACCTGGTAGTGTGCGTGTTCATCAGGTGTACCTGAAAGCCGAACCTGATTAGGTGTACCTGTCAGGTCTACCTCATAGTAAAGTAGTTCTTACTCTTTGTATCGATAAGGGTTCGTACAGCATGGTGTTTGCTATTTCTATCAAGTCCCTCTTGTCTAAGCTTCACCACTTTAGCTTTGAGTTGTTCCTGTAAGGAGAGCAAGTGCGTTTCCATGGTCTTGCATTGTTCCCGGATTTCCTGATTGCGTTTCTGCAAGTTCAAATATTCCTGGAACAAAAAGGACAAGTAGAAGGAAGTGGTCGATCAGGATCTCCTATCAGGTCGACCTGATAGTGTGTGTGCTCATCAGGAATCCCTGACAGACGGACCTTTTCAGCCGTACTAGTCAGGTCACCTGATAGTGTGCGTGTTCACCAGGTAGACCTGAAAGCCGAACCTGATTAGGCGTGTACCTGTCAGGTCTACCTCATAGTAAGTAGTTCTTACTCTTTGTATCGATAAGGGTTCGTACAGCATGGTGTTTGCTGTTTCTATATAGTCGACTGGCCGTCGATCGATGTGGGTTGACATGTATGGACATAGGTACCTTTAATTTTTCATTTATTTTTACTTGAGAGGTTTGATAGAAAGGGATCCCTTACTGTCGACAGTATAACAACAGGGAGGTCTTATCGTCCCGAAATTGAAGATAAAGAGACGATGGAAAAGAGCCAGTCGTTCCGGGAACCACCTTTATTTGTTTAGGATAAACTTCGCCTCGGGCAGGAATCGAACCCGTGACCTAGCGCTTATAAGGCAGACACGCTACCTTCCAAGATATAACGGCTGGCTACACATACCTAAACTTCGCCCCGAGCAAGAATTGAACCAGCGAATACAAGGCAGACGCGCTTACCTTCCAAGATATCTCGGATGACTAAACATTGGTATCTGGATTACCCCCTCCTACTCAAATTTTCATCAGTAGGTAAATAATTTCTTCATATTAAATTGATTCCAAGGGCAAGGAAAACCTAAAAAATTAGAAACCAACAAAGTAACCAATAATCTAGTCACTAAACAAAGTACCAATTCTACCAACAATCTAGTCAACAAAACCAATGATAGCCGGGAGTTCAATGTAAACATGACTCGCACAGACCTAGAGAAGCTCATTAACCAATCGAAAGCATCCAACACACATCTGAATAAATTCCTGCACGAGAAAATAACACCACATGTCAGACACCCCAATGATGTCCACAAGGCATCCATTCTGTCCAAAATACATGTCCACTATTGCACAGACTACTATGAAATACTTGCCCTGGTTATGAACATTGAAAATCACCTAACCCAACCCAACGTCAACATAAAACTCATAGTTATTGACAACATAACGTTTCTTTTTCACAATGAACAAAATAGTAACTATCTGAAACGAACAAAGGATGTGTATTTTCTTCTCAACTTGCTGTCAGATATGGCAAAACGGCACAATCTGGCGGTCATTCTCATCAATCAGTTGACGACTAAATATTTTGACAGTAACCAACGGAAAGTTGTGCCTGCCTTGGGGGAAACGTTTGCACATAGAGTCCAGACAAGACTTTTGTTACAGAAGGTTGACGGGTTAAGTCAAGAAGTTGAGAGTGATGCTCAGTTGTTTATGTGTTTGATTGATAAGATGTGTGTGCATAATGCCGAGATGATTGGGAAAAAGCATGTGCTGTTTCAGATCAATACAAATGGCATTCGGGATGTCTAGGAAGAAATAGGCCAAGACAGTGAACTGGTATTTGGAAACAAATGATCATGGGAAAATACATACAATATAATGTATGACGTGAAACTAAAATCATATTCATCAGTGAACTTAAGGTTGAATTCTGTAGAAAAATCATTGATGAGAATACTGAACTACCAAACAACATGTCACATTGTTGCACAGACTAATTCTTCTGAAATGCACCATCCAAAATGAACCTTTTTTTTTATTTGGAATCGAAGCACCAAACTTTGACAATCAGCTTTCTGTTAAAAATCACTTTTGGAAGGTAAGTTGTAAGTTTTTTAGTCCTTATCTTCAATTTTGCAAACCTTGGAACGATTATTTTACAATTTACCTTTAACCACCTGTCAAATTTTTACTTTTTTCTGTCTGGCACTTTTTGGAGCATAGGTGAATATCCAAATCCCAGAGACCATATTTTGTTCATGGGATTTCTCATTGCAAACGATTGCAAATGTACAAAGTTTGGAAATTTTGACATGGACTTTCCAAAAGTTTTTTTTGAAAATAAGACTCACAGCTGGTGCACCGGTTGATCAACCAATCCACCAAATGACAAAATAAAAGTTTTTTTTACTAAACGGTTGATTGTGACCGTCCACCAAACTAAACGTTTAGCTCTTGAGATCCACCACCTCCTCGAGCTGGTTGATTTGATTGGTGACGCACTTTTTTTCACCTGATAATGTGCGTGTTCATCAGGTGTACCTGAAAGCCGAACCTGATTAGGTGTACCTGTCAGGTCTACCTCATAGTAAGTAGTTCTTACTCTTTGTATCGATAAGGGTTCGTACAGCATGGTGTTTGCTGTTTCTATCAAGTCCCTCTTGTCTAAGCTTCACCACATTAGCTTTGAGTTGTTCCTGTAAGGAGAGCAAGTGCGTTTCCTTGGTCTTGTATTGTTCCCGGATTTCCTGATTGCGTTTCTGCAAGTTCAAATATTCCTGGAACAAAAAGGACAAGTAGAAGGAAGTGGTTAAAGCAGATTTAGCTTTGAGTTGTTCCTGTAAAGAGAGCAAGTGCGTTTCCTTGGTCTTGCATTGTTCCCGGATTTCCTGATTGCGTTTCTGCAAGTTCAAATATTCCTGGAACAAAAAGGACAAGTAGAAGGAAGTGGTTGAAGCAGACGAATGAGAAATCTCAACTCTCAAGGTGTGTCCACACATAGTCGACTGGCCGTCGATCGATGTAGGTTGACTATGTATGGACATAGGTACCTTTAATTTTTCATTTATTTTTACTTGAGAGGTTTGATAGAAAGGGATCCCTTACTGTCGACAGTAACAACAGGGAGGTCTTATCATCCCGAAATTGAAGAGAGGATAGAAAAAAGCCAGTAGTTCCGGGAACCACCTTTATTTGTTTAGGATAAACTTCGCCTCGGGCAGGAATCGAACCCGTGACCTAGCGCTTATAAGGCAGACACGCTACCTTCCAAGATATAACGGCTGGCTACACATAAACTTCGCCCCGAGCAAGAATCGAACCAGCGAATACAAGGCAGACGCGCTTACCTTCCAAGATATCTCGGATGACTAAACATTGGTGATTTTTGACACCTCTCTCACGAACTAGTCGACTGGCCGTCGATCGATGTGGGTTGACTATGTATGCACATAGGTACCTTTAATTTTTCATTTATTTTTACTTGAGAGGTTTGATAGAAAGGGATCCCTTACTGTCGACAGTATAACAACAGGGAGGTCTTATCGTCCCGAAATTGAAGAGAGAAAGAGAGGATGGAAAAAAGCCAGTCGTTCCGGGAACCACCTTTATTTGTCTAGGATAAACTTCGCCACGGGCAGGAATCGAACCCGTGACCTAGCGCTTATAAGGCAGACACGCTACCTTCCGAGATATAACGGCTGGTTACACATAAACTTCGCCCCGAGCAAGAATTGAACCAGCGAATACAAGGCAGACGCGCTTACCTTCCAAGATATCTCGGATGACTAAACATTGGTGATTTTTGACACCTCTCTCACGAAAATCTTGGGCCAGCCACTCACTATCAGACCTGATATTTGGACCTGATTAGATTATGTACCTGTCAGGTCTGCCTGATAGTAAAAGTACGTACTTACCTCTCTCATCCGTTGTAACTGTGGAACATTCATAAATCCTATTCCATGCTCTTGTACTGATTCTTCATCTTGAATTTCTGATACATTTTCTTTTTTAAGCTGGCCTTAATACGTACTTACCTCCCTCATACGTTGTAACTGTGGAACATTCATAAATCCTATTCCATGCTCTTGTACTGATTCTTCATCTTGAATTTCTGATACATTTTCTTTTTTAACGTACTTACCTCTCTCATACATTGTAACTGTGGAACATTCATAAATCCTATTCCATGCTCTTGTACTGATTCTTCATCTTGAATTTCTGATACATTTTCTTTTTTAATAAATGGGGATGAATAATTCTGAATTTGCGATTCCTTTTCTCTTAGATTAATAATCTTGGGTGGAATGTGTGAATGATTTTCCTTCTTGAGTGGTTTGGCGGATGTTGATGGTTGAGAGTTGAATGGTCCCGTTTTTGAGTATTCCGACTTCAAAAGTTTCTGAACTTCGGAGACAAATTTTGGATCCATGCTGGCTTTGGTAAAATATTACCTACCTATTTAATTGTTTTTATTATTATTATTTTTTTACGTAATCATTTCAAAGGGAAAATATTTTAATTCACTAAACTAAAGTATTATAATATTAATTAAATCAATAAATGATTGATGATTAAAATTTCTTTTCACGATCTTTTTCACTAGATTTTTGAAATTTCGATCTTTGAACTAGCGCGAAATCGCGAATACGAACGCGGAGATAAACAAATCCGAGTTCGAGCTTCGGTAATGTTCGTCCGATCTCGTGTTTTTAAAAATTTCGCGCGAAAACGTGAGTCGATTTTTTTCCCGTGATCCACTAGTGATCATGGTGGTGATCAACCAATGAAATTCTTTGTTTACGTGACGTTTGCGTCTTTTCATTGGCTGAATACTAGTGACCCATTAACCATTTTTTTCAAAATTTTTGATAAAAAAAGAAAGATTTTCTTTCACAAATTTGAATTTTCATGTGATTGATTTTCAATTTCCCCCCAAATTTTCAGGCCTAGGCGCATGGAAAATGGTTTGAGGCGAATGAGGGGAAAGGAAAAGGCTTTTCCAGTAATTTCCAACTCCAGAATAAGTACGGAAGTACCGAAGCACCAAACTTTGACAATCTGCTTTCTGTTAAAAATCACTTTTGGAAGGTAAGTTGTAAGTTTTTTTAGTCCTTATCTTCAATTTTGCAAACCTTGGAAGGATTATTTTACAATTTACCTTTAACCACCTGTCAAATTTTTACTTTTTTCTGTCTGGCACTTTTTGGTGCATAGGTAAATATCCAAACCCCAGAGACCATAATATTTTGTTCATGGGATTTCTCATTGCAAACGATTGCAAATGTACAAAGTTTGGAAATTTTGACATGGACTATGTTTCTCCGTGTACAAAGGAATGAAGTGTATAAACTGGGGTGTAAAGAGCCCATCTGTACAAGCTATGACTTGGATATCTTTAGTGCAAAATTAGCTGTATACCTACCTACAACTTTTATATCACCTGTGAGATTTTATCAGTTGATTTCATTTTATTTTGTGTCCTGTCTTATTTATCTTCTCTTTGGTTAATTTATTTAATTTTTATTTTGTTTTAGTTCTA
>NW_007379555.1:0-24579 GCF_000475195.1 Diaphorina citri
TCTTTTAAGAAATCCACAAAAGATTGTAAACTGTAAAATTCGAGTGATAGAGATGATTTTTTTTATTTTTCTATTACATATTTTGAAAGTGCCATATTCCATCAACGAACATTTCACATTTTCTTTAGTTTATCCCCAAGGTGTAGAAGAGGGGTTTTTTTTCTTCTTCCAATATCATATCCCAAATGTCTTATATTTTTGGTCGAATAATATAATCAATTGAATCGACCTTTACGCCCGAATAATGTAAATTCAATTCATGTTGAAACAGCCATAGATAGGTGGTTTGACTATCTTTATACTAATTTATGGTCTTTTTACTTTCAGTTTCGACCAATCAAATTTCACACTACTTTTCACAAATGTACCGAATTTTATAAAGTCTGAATTATATCTACCTGTTATTTTTTCATGTTGAAATAGCCATAGATACTAGATAGGGTGGTTTGACTATCTTTATACTAATTTATGGTCTTTTTACTTTCAGTTTTGACCAATCAAATTTCACACTACTTTTCACAAATGTACCGAATTTTATAAAGTCTGAATTATATCTACCTGTTATTTTATTTATATCTTGTATTATAAATTTATATTAGATTTGCTAAGTAGCTCTGTATTTGTTAGTTCTCTATTAAGTAAACTCATGAGAAGTATTTTAAAAACCTGTGTTTAAGTTTGACTCTGGTCTTGATTTATTTTCTACAGCATATTTTTTTTTTTCATTATTATTTTTCAAGAGGTTTGATAGGGGAAACTGTAACTGCTTAAGTCTTATCGTCCAAAAGCGAGAAGAGGAGGATAGGAGAAAGCCAGCCATTCCGAGAACGAATCTTATCTGTTTCGTGATAAAATCCGCCCCGAGCGGGAATCAAATTGACGACCTAGGCCTTACGAGGTAGACGCGGGTTTGACTCTGGTCTTGATTTATTTTCTACAGCATATTTTTTTTCATTATTATTTTTCAAGAGGTTTGGTAGGGGAAACTGTAACTGCTTAAGTCTTATCGTCCAAAAGCGAGAAGAGGAGGATAAGAGAAAGCCAGCCGTTCCGAGAACGAATCTTATCTGTTTCGTGATAAAATCCGCCCCGAGCGGGAATCAAATTGACGACCTAGGCCTTACGAGGTAGACGCGTTCCTGATACCTGCATTATTGATAAATCTAAAATTATTTTAATTATGAGAGATTGGAACGATTTAGTATTCCGTGCATTTATTTGCTAAAACCTCATTCTGAAATTACTGATTTGTCTTTCTTTAAAACCAAAGATTTCACACATAGTAAGAAATATAATTTCCACGTTATCTGTATATTTTGACTTCTGTTATAATTTTATTATTTTAAAAAGGAGTTGATTTTTTGTTTAATTTAGTTTATTGTAGGGATATTACTGATATTAGTATTTTTATAATTTTGAGAGATCTATCATTTTTTATTACTTTCTTTTAAGAAATCCACAAAAGATTGTAAACTGTAAAATTCGAGTGATAGAGATGATTTTTTTATTTTTTTATTATTTTGAAAGTGCCATATTCCATCAACGAACATTTCACATTTTCATCCCCAAGGTGTAGAAGAGAGTTTTTTTTTTCTTCTTCCAATATCATATCCCAAATTTCCTATATTTTTGGTCGAATAATATAATCGATCGAAACGATCTTTATGCCCGAATAACGTAAATTCATGTTGAAATAGCCATCGATAGGTGGTTTGACTATCTTTATACTAATTTATGGTCTTTTTGCTTTCAGTTTCGACCAATCAAATTTCACACTACTTTTCACAAATGTACCGAATTTTATAAAGTCTGAATTATATCTACCTGTTATTTTATTTATATCTTGTATTATAAATTTATATTAGATTTGCTAAGTAGCTCTGTATTTGTTAGTTCTCTAAAGTAAACTCATGAGAAGTATTTTAAAAACCTGTGTTTAAGTTTGACTATGGTCTTGATTTATTTTCTTCAGCATATTTTTTTTTTCATTATTATTTTTCAAGAGGTTTGATAGGGGAAACTGTAACTGCTCAAGTCTTATCGTTCAAAAGCGAGAAGAGGAGGATAGGAGAAAGCCAGCCGTTCCGAGAACGAATCTTATCTGTTTCGTGATAAAATCCGCCCCGAGCGGGAATCAAATTGACGACCTAGGCCTTACGAGGTAGACGCGCTACCGTCCAAGCTAACTGAGGCTGGCTGGCGACGACATCAAATCGCATAGAACTGAGAGCAACCAGTTTTTTTGGTTTTTTGGCTTTATGGTTCTCTGGACAAAAATTGCACCACCATTTTCGTGTTCCTGGTAAAAAGACCTTTAATTTGATATATAGGTCGACCAGGTTTGGATAAGTCCTTCTATGGGCACAGACCGACAGACAGACGACACCGAGGCGAATACAATAGTCCGTATTATACCTTTTTATTACTATTGTAATAATAAAGGAATTTCGGGACGATAAGACCATAGCAGTTACAGTTCCCTCTGTCAAACCTATTAAAAAAAAAAGAAAGAAAGTTGCCCTTTTTGTTCAGCCATTATTCTGAACGAGTGCTAATGTACAAAATACTGACTGATCAAAGTGATGTCGATGTCGTGTGACAAGAAGTGAAAGAGCACTGACTCTCGACCTGGAGGTGCCGTTCCCGGAGAGACATGAATATTAAAGAAGTAAAGAACGGTTCCGAGATTTTTCCCTGTCTTTTATTATTTTTTATAGACAGGATAGGAGAAAGCAAGCCGTTTCTCGAACGAACATCCGTTCAGGATGAAATCGAACCCTCGTCCTATCGCTTACAAGGCAGACGCGCTACCAACCAATCTAACTAGGCTGGCTTTCCCGTCCTTAAAAAGGTATTAATAGACAAAAAAGTATTAATAGACTAATCTGATAAACATACTCACGAGACTTGACTATCATTCGAGTCCAGGCCGAGTCGGCCGGCAAAATCCTCAGCCCACTGGCCCAGGTTAGACCCGGGGCCTCCATTCACTTGAGACATAGCCCGAGTGGCCGTATCTACCAGGCTAGGCCAATCCATCTCCTGGGTGTCTGGCAGGGGGAGGGCAGACGTGGGAGGCTCGGGTTTGCCTCCGCCTCTGAGGGCTGAACTGGGGGACTTGGAGGTCGGGTGCACCCCCGGGGTGCCCGTAGAGCCGCCAGTGACACGCGGTGACAGTCTGGCAACAGAGGAATGAGAGAGTTAGTTTTGGCAACAGTGAATAACTCTCAGTAAATAAATAACTTTGAAACAAGACTGAGTATGATAAAAACCGTAGGCCTAATTTTCGGCCTACGGTTTACAATGTCACGTTAAAGTGTTAGTCAGCCAGCCTAGTTGGCTCTGAGAGAAGCGTGACTTCCTTGTAATTGATAATCGTAAGGTCGCGGGTTCGATTCCCACCAGGGGCAAATTATATCCTAAATAGATAAGGTTCAGTCTCGGAACTGACCTATTCTGTCCTTCATGAGTATGATAAAAACCGTAGGCCTAATTTTCGGCCTACGGTTTACAATGTCACATTAAAGTGTTAGTCAGCCAGTCTAGTTGGCTCTGAGAGAAGCGTGACTTCCTTGTAATTGATAGTTGTAAGGTCGCGGGTTCGATTCCCACCAGGGGCAAATTATATCCTAAATAGATAAGGTTCAGTCTCGGAACTGACCTATTCTGTCCTTCCATCTTAGATTTCTGGACGATAAGAATTCCGTTGTTAGAGATTCCTCTATCAAAACTCTTCATAAAGAAAGTGATACTATGCCCGAACAATCGGCGAGCGTTCTCATAGGTTAACCAACACCCGTTTCGCCTTTGGTGCTCTTCTTTCTTTCAGCTAGATAATAATAAGGTCTCATTTACCTTTCTTCTTTGGATAGTTTCTTGCAGATTCCTCTATCAAAACTCTTCACAAAGAAAGTGATACTATGCCCGAACAATCGGCGAGCGTTCTCATAGGTTAACAAACACCCGTTTCGCCTTTGGTGCTCTTCTTTCTTTCAGCTAGATAATAATAAGGTCTCATTTACCTTTCTTCTTTGGATAGTTTCTTGTTGTCTGCAGGAGGTGTAGCTGTAGCTATAGGTCTGGCTGTGGCTGTCACTTCTCCATCTCCTCTCTCTTCTGTATTTCCATTGCTACTTGTACTCGAGTCACCCTGGGAAATAGAACAGTCATTAGTGTCAAATACAAGAGAGTGTGTGTATTCAATTCACTAATAAATTATATAAAATCGAGATTCATTCACGCACTGATCTTTTCTTCTATCTTGTCTTCCTTCTCTCTTCGATTTCAGGACGATAAGACCTTAGCAGTTACAGTTCCCTCTATCAAACAAACATCTTTAAAAAGCCACATTCTTTTACATGCATGCCTATCCGGCAACGGATAAGTTAGGTCAGAAAATTTCCGCCCCGGCTGGGATTCGAACCCAGCACCTCTGGGTCCAGAGTCACTGGTATTAACTCTTCGGCAGGACTTACCTCTAGGCTGACAGGAAATCGGTTGTCCACTCCCATGAATGATCTACTGCTACTTCCAGTACCATAACCTGAACTATTACTTGATCTGGGTGGCGAGAAGCTTCTCTCATACCTGAAATAGACAAAAACAGAATTAGAACAGGGAAAGTAGTTATGGCTTGGCAGGTCCAAGAGGAAGAAGAGATGGCAAGCAAGGAAGAGGAAGGCCAAGATTGATGTACATTGATCAAGTTGTGAAGGCATCGGGTTGTACCAGTTATGAAATTTCAAGAAGAAAGTTTGAAAATATTCCGACGAAAACATATTTGGAATATTAATATCACACTTTTCAAAGACTGCTTTGTTCTTCACATTCTGCTTGTTTTTCGTTCTCATTCATTCGATGTCTTTCCTTATCGATTCAACGGACTTTCAACCATTTTCCGTTTTTTAGAATTAAAGCTGAAAATGGCCTCCCTATACATAGTGAGACAATATTCAAAATAAATTAGTTTGTCTTCGTCAGAATACACCCATATGACGAATTTTCAGTGGACATTTTACAACGATGTTCTAATTCTGCAAAAATCTGAACTTTCGAATAAATAAATCCCCTTTCAACCCAACATAGAATTCATCAGGAAGTCGCGTAACTACCTAGCTGATGGTCTCATTGTTCCATCCTCCCACATACAAGACGTCACAAGAAGGTCACCGCTGAAATTCTAAGAAGAACCGACCATTTTAATCCGGTCAACAGATTTGAATAGAAGGCGGAAACTCATCACCGCATTATTCACGAAAAAACCGATCCCAATATTCATGAACTTGAAGATGGTGACGCTAATGTTGGTAATGAATTAAAGATAATGGAAAGAAATGGAGGATGTTGATATTACAGTATATCTCGGTCTACAATCTAAAGTTGAGTTTTGATAGAGGCAACTGTAACGACCGAAGTCTGTCTTACCGTTCCGAAATCGAAGGAAGACAGGATAGGAGAGAGCCAACCGTCCCAAGAACCAACTTTATCACATTAGGATAAAGTTCACACCGGGCGGGAATCCCGCGACAGCGCTAACTAGGCTGGCTGTTGAAGTCTTTGTTAACCTTTAAGAATGCTCGAACTCGAAGACGGTTCGGGCATAGTCTCGGAGCATTCTCACAGATTACCAAACAGTTTGACATGAGATTGTAGACCCCAACCTCAGTGATACTTATGATGATAAAGACCAAACACTTTAACATGGGATTCTTTAAAAACCTCGCGTTGTCGTGCCGTCTTCAGGGGAGTAAAAAATAAGGAAGATTCATACAATCCTGAGTTGTACGACCTAAAAAAAAGGCCTAAATGAATGTATAGTAGATATTTGCAATGGCCAAAAGGCTAGATTCTATCAGAAAAAAGTAGCCATACTCAATTAATTCCTTCTCCTCAGTCCCTACTTATTTCAAATCATAAACAATAGGTGGCACAGATGACAAACTTTATAATCTACTTCATAGTGATAACACTAACATCTTATTGACCGGAAAAAGAACCAACCATTAAACCATATGAATCATGTGAAAAGAAAATACCACGTATAACCATACATATCGTATAAAATACTTATATTCATATGAAAAGAAAAGACTAGCACGTGTTATATTGAACCTAATGCCAGTCCTACCACAATATTGCCTCCCAATAGCCCTAGGCCATCATTATCAATGGGAACTCTCAATCAATCAATGAGCAAACAATCAGCACTTGCTGAGAATGTACTTTCACCATTTCATAGCCTCAAGATGAAGTAAGTATGAGTGAAAGATTTGAAAGAACAATCAAAATTACCGGTAGAAAACGGTTTCAGAAAACCACAAGGACGAATTCCTGAGGGGTTTGATTCGTTTTCGAATGTGTTAGTGTACAGCAGTACACGTATGAATTTATGAAACCTATTGGTTCTGTACAAGTACATGAAATGACTTACAAAAACATGAAATGACATAATTACACCAATTTCCCTCTCTATGTCCACGCAACATTATCAATTACATGATTTATGTCAGTCTGAACCGTATCATGAAATGACGTACAAATATGAGAAATGACATAATTACACCAATTTCCCTCTCTATGTCCACGCAACATTATCAATTACATGATTTATGTCAGTCTGAACCGTATCACCGGTCGTGAACTTTGACGTCATGGCATACACTCCCGTACGCGATGACGTCATAATTCATGACTCCCGCCTCGTTTGTTTGTGCGCATTTTGACGTGAAATCTGACATCACAACTCTTTGAACTTTTTCATTAGAACGACAGTTAAAAATTGAATTTTCAACCTTTTACAGTTATTTTATCGGAGTTTTGACCTCAGATTTGGATTTTTCACAACTTCTTACATAGGAATCGACCATTTATTAATAATTTTTACCCATTTGCAACTGCTCCATTGAGAACCGGGTCCTGTGGTCAATTTTCCGTGGCGAAGCACAGGCAACCTGCTAGTAGTATAAATCCCAGGACCTTATTCTATTCTATCCTTACCTTCCCAAGGGCAGGATTCACAGCCGAGGAGGTCGAGTTATTGGTTTCATTCTCCGAGCTATAATCCGGACTAATCAGCCGTATCAGATCCTGTTGTAGGGTAGACGATAGAGAGGCCGAGTGCCTATTGTTACCGGAGGCCCTACAGGTGACGCCGGGCCTCAAGCGGGCCTCGCCTGTGTCACGTGGTCTAGGGGAACCGGCCCCACTCCCACCACTACTACCACGGGGTTGTTACCGGAGGCTCTACAGGTGACGCCGGGCCTCAAGCGGGCCTCGCCTGTGTCACGTGGTCTAGGGGAACCGGCCCCACTCCCACCACTACTACCACGGGATTGTTACCGGAGGCCCTACAGGTGACGCCGGGCCTCAAGCGGGCCTCGCCTGTGTCACGGGGTCTAGGGGAACCGGCCCCACTCCCACCACTACTACCACGGGGACAATGTCTGAGCCGAGGCGAACTGCCTGTGGATAACTCGTCTGAAATATGTCAAACAAATAATATGGACTGTTATTAAAGAAACTTTAAATGAAACTGAAACTACAAATTATTTTAAATGAACTCAACATCCGTGACACAAGCTCCGGCTTTTACGGATGGGTATACCATTTGTTAACTATTTATTTATATTGAGAGATTTGTACCAAATAACAAATAAATGGAGGAATATACCTTGCTACTGTTAGCAAGACCAGAGACTAACTATTCAGAAGACTCAGTAGTAGATTAGTAGAATACAAGAGGATTCTGTAATACAATCTAGAGATGGTAAATAGAATACAGAGATAGTAGGCTCTATAATAAAGAGAATACAGAGGGATAGTAGGCTAATCAATTTGTGAAACCAACAGTCGAACAAACATCTAGAGAAGAACTGATAGGTACTGATTAATATAATGAGGTCCAAACTCCGAATAGAAATCAGCAAATTAAATACCAAGTACACCAAGGTAGCAGGGCCGTATTTAGAATAGGGCCCGGGTATCCTCCTCGGGCTTTAATTTTGTCCCTCTACTATGGGATGGACTCCAAAAAATTTGGAGCATTCACCCCCAGTACATTACTGTTTGGACCCTAAGGCCCCCCCCTCGACAAAATCCTGGATACAGTCCTGCTTACCTAGGTAGTGAATGGTATAAATAAGTGTAATAATGGCAAATACATAACAAGTACCTATACAGCAGAATTTTTTTTTTTAAGAGGTTTTTATTTAGAAGGGGCAACGGGTATCCTCCTCGGGCTTTAATTTTGTCCCTTTACTATGGGATGGACTCCGAAAAATTGGGAGCATTCACCCCCGGTACATTACTGTTTGGACCCTAAGGCCCCCCCCTCGACAAAATCCTGGATACGGTCCTGCTTACCTAGGTAGTGAATGGTATAAATGAGTGTAATAATGGCAAATACATAACAAGTACCTATAGAGAGTAAAGAAGTACCTATGTATACATATACAGTATAAACACAGTAAGTAGTACCTATATACAGCAAATAATATGTACCACTTGCTGCTGACTTGGACGGTGTAATGGTGAGTTTACCCACACCTAGATCAGAAGGTCTACAAGCTGACTTACCTCTTCCTCTGTGCATTGGACACGGGGGCTTGCTGCAGGGCTGCTGACTTGGACGGTGTTATGGTGAGTTTACCCACACCTAGATCAGCATCTCCTACTCCGGTCACATTCTCGTACTCTGACTCGAAACTCATCGAATTGTACGGACAGGGCTGCTGACTTGGACGGTGTAATGGTGAGTTTACCCACACCTAGATCAGCATCTCCTACTCCGGTCACATTCTCGTACTCTGACTCGAAACTCATCGAATTGTACGGACAGTTGATCAGCGTGCAGCCACTGGAGGGAAAAAAACAAATCAGTGATGTTAAAACATGACATAAGTCAAATTTCTCTTTCTCTCTCTCTTTCGTTAGGTGATAGTAATTAATTACTTATGCCAAAGGCCATGCATGAAAAAACATTGATTTGAAGTTAAATACTTACGCTAACGTACATAGTTAACAAGAAATATACGAATTCACAACACCTAAAAAGTTAAAAGACAACCGTACAAAAAAACGGAAAAAAAAACAGCAAATAATTAGGTAAATAAATATTGAAGAATAGGTACTGATTCAATATTCCTACCATCCAATTCAAATCCTTACTGAACACACCGACAAAGAAAGTGAGTAAATAGTACACCTCTCACAAGACTTAGAAGAGAAGAGTTCAGTTTAATAGAATAAAATATACCTTGCTACTGTTAGCAAGACCAGAGACTAACTATTTAGAAGTCTCAATAGTAGACTAGTAGAATACAAGAGGACTCTGTAATATAATCTAGAGATAGTAAATAGAATACAGAGATAGTAGGCTCTATAATAAAGAGAACACAGAGGGATAGTAGGCTAATCAATTTGTGAAACCAACAGTCGAACAAATATCTAGAGAAGAACTGATAGGTACTGATTAATATAATGAGGTCCAAACTCCGAATAGAAATCAGCAAATTAAATACCAAGTACACCAATAGATTCGTATAAGCTTAACCCATGTTTTAATCTGTTTGCCCCTACACCTAAGCTTCAGACTGGGATTTTTGTTTACGGAGTTAGCTAAGTATTGGGGGTAGTTCACACTCACCTATACTGAGTATGATCGGAATTCGGATTGAGGGCGCGAACCACTATGAACACATGCTGGAATTGGGAGCGAATGGTTTTGGGTGTGAACGGGAGAGAGCCCGGTTCTGGTGGCCCGGGTATCCTTCTTGGGCTTTAATTTTGTCCCTCTACTATGGGATGGACTCCATTCACCCCCGGTACATTACTGTTTGGACCCTAAGGCCCCCCCTCGACAAAATCCTGGATACGGTCCTGCTTACCTAGGTAGTGAATGCAGTGGCGTAGCGTCCATGTAGGGCGTGTATGGCAGCCATACACTCAAAATTTACTCAAATACCCTTAAATATTGACTTTAAATATTTATGAAGAAGCATGTGCATGACTTATGTAGTAATGTGGTAAGTAGGTAGACTCAGAGTAGTCAGTGTTAACAAGATCTCATCGCATCACGAATCAATTCTACCTCTTCAGATCATTGATAGCCACCGGCGATAGAACGTTGAATGCACAAATTCACGATAGATTACTCCAATTAAGCAACGCTGAGCGTGGTTGGTATCCGGACGGGTTTTTACCCAGCTCGAAGAAGACCAAAGAGTCCTTTTACTTCAGCAATAAGCTGCT
Source organism: Diaphorina citri (assembly GCF_000475195.1). Taxonomy (NCBI): domain Eukaryota; kingdom Metazoa; phylum Arthropoda; class Insecta; order Hemiptera; family Psyllidae; genus Diaphorina; species Diaphorina citri. The sequence continues at coordinate 10,249 of NW_007379555.1, forward strand.
ATTAGATTATATTGTGCTCAAATTTTTAAACAATATTAAGTATAAAATTCCATACATCTCATCGGTTGGGATTAAACCCATGCCCTCCTGATTACCCGGCGAGCGTCTTGACCACTAACACTGCCGAGGTAGGTTAAGGTCTATGAAGAGAGAGACTTTTTTTTTAAAAAGAGGTTTGACAGAGAGAACTTTAACTGCTATGTTCTTATCGTCCTCCTGTAGAGTCCGCTGTAATGAGAGAAAAGAGAAATTTATTAGATCAGTTGCGCTCACTTGGGTGATGTTTCAAAGTCATAGAGCAGGAAAAATGAGAACCAACGGTATTTTTCTTTTTCTTCTACGACTTCTAGATCCCGAGATAAATCGATTTAAAAAATACCAATAAATCGTGAACTTTGACGACACGGCATACGCTCCCGTAAGCGATGACGTCACATCAAATGTCCCAAGCAAAGCTCCCTCGCAGGCAACGCATTAATGTGTTTGTGCGAACGGAGTAGAGGCCTGTGGAGTCCGCTGTAATGAGAGAAATTTAATTATTAAAATGCCTGTATAAAAACTCTTTTGTTTTCTAGTTGTCCGCGCCGGTATCGCGATTGAAGTATTTCAGAGTATCCACAACGTTCCAAACTCCGTGATAGATACGAAGGAACCCGAGCCCGGCCGAACAGAATAGGCTCGGCCACCATCTCCTAACCGAGCGCCCGGCTCACTCTCTTCTCTCAAAACCAGCGACAACGTACGTATCTGCTCTCTTTTTCTGTATTATGTCAATTTTACTCGTTAACATTTCTACTTAACTCTTGAGCTACCGAACACTAGTAAAAACGATCTTTTTATCAATTTAATCCTCTTCTATAAACATTAATCAGCCTAGTTAGAGTAGTTAGCTTGGAAGTTGGAAGGGAGCACCTGCCTTGTAATCACTACGTAACGAGTTCGATTCCCACCCGGGGCAGATTCGTATAAAGTTAACCCAACTTTCAGGGCTGTTTGCCCCTACACCTAAGAAGGTTAACCGTTTGATTCCCACCCGGGGCAGATTCGTATAAAGTTAACCCAACTTTCAGGGCTGTTTGCCCCTACACCTAAGAAGGTTAACCCAACTTTCAGGGCTGTTTGCCCCTACACCTAAGATAAGGCCTCCGTTGTTACAGTTCCTCTTTTAAGGAACTCCACAACCCTCCATGGAACTTAAAACTTGTTAACTTGGTAGATCCCTCATATTTCAACATCAGGGCCGGCATTCAAGCTTACTTTTATTATCCAAGCCGGCGCGGTACTTCTCAAATCCCTTGAGCCGCACCCGATGTCCTATGGTATCCAGGAATTCATTCAGGGTTACAGTTCCTCTTTTAAAGAACTCCACAACCCTCCATGGAACTTGAAACTTGTTAACTTGGTAGATCCCTCATATTTCAACATCAGGGCCGGCATTCAAACTTACTTTTATTATCCAAGCCGGCGCGGTACTTCTCAAATCCCTTGAGCCGCACCCGATGTCCTATGGTATCCAGGAATTCATTCAGGGCCGGTCCTGCCTCCTCGTTGTTGTACATGTCTTCCTCCGTGCTTTGCCCGGCCCTGCAATACATCACTCCCACCTTGTAGTGGGAGGTGAGCGCTTGCTCGTCTAACTTGAGTAGCTGGTCTTCTACCGCCTGAGAACTCACGCCTAACCTTAAACTGAAAACAGAGAGAGGGGTGGATTATTATAGAAGAGTAAAATTAAATAAAAAAATAAATGTTCACAGATAAAATTGCTCATGCTAGCCTAGCTGGCTTGTTTGATAACTCGTCTGCCTTGTAAGCGCTAGGCCAATGGTTCGATTCCCGCCTGGGGCGGATTTTATCTCAAACGGATAATTTGTGAACTCACGCCTAACCTTAAACTGAAAACAGAGAGAGGGGTGTATTATAGAAGGGTAAAATAAAATAAAAAAATAAATGTTCACAGATAAAATTGCTCATGCTAGCCTAGTTGGCTTGTTTGATAACTCGTCTGCCTTGTAAGCGCTAGGCCAATGGTTCGATTCCCGCCTGGGGCGGATTTTATCTCAAACGGATAATGTTCGTTCTCGGAACAGCTGGCTTTCTCCTATTCTGTCTTCATTCTCTCTTCGATTTCGGGACGATAACTTTCTAATTACATTGTTTACGTCTCTCTTCATTATGTATCTGATAGAAAACAACCATAGACCCCATCGCAAATTTAAATTCGACTTTTCTTCTTCTTTTCAAGAGGTTTGATAGAGGGAACTGTAACTGATAAAGAAGACAGGATAGGAGAAAGCCAGTCGTTCGAAGAGCGAATCTACATATTTAGGCTAATGGGCGGAAATCGAACTATCGAACCCCACTTTGTTTACGTCTCTATTCATTATGTATCTGATAGAAAACAACCATAGACCCCATCGCGAATTTAAATTCGACTTTTCTTCTTCTTTTCAAGAGGTTTGATAGAGGGAACTGTAACTGATAAGGAAGACAGGATAGGAGAAAGCCAGTCGTTCGAAGAGCGAATCTACATATTTAGGCTAATGGGCGGAAATCGAACTATCGAACCCCACTGTGTTGGAAGGATTGGCATATCAGAAAAGTGGATAAACTGATAAAGTGAATATTCTTATGGATTTCACCAATGACTTAATGAGTCAGAAAAGTGGATAAACTGATAAAGTGAATATTCTTATGGATTTCACCAATGACTTAATGAGAGATTTCACAGAGGGAGAATTTTTAATGATCGAAAAGGAGGAGTTTTTAAGAATTCTCTTTTGGATGATTATTAATTCTCCCATTAGTAAAATCTCTCATTAAGTCATTGGTGAAATCCACCGTTAGTCTGGTCAGAATGGAAATCGAACCCAGGACCCTCTACATAACAGTCCGGTCACCACCGCATCTCCTCACCTGTACATTTGTTCCTGTGTGAGTGTGTGTCGGCCGGGGTGATAATGGCCGTGATGGGGGGGCCCATGTCTCTCGGAGGTGAGGCCCGCGTGTATACGGGCCTTGAGGACGTTACTGTTGTAGTAGTCGACAGCTTGCATGGCCCTGTGCCGTGCCCCGCCCCCTGTCATCTCATATCTCTGTAACACAACACAGACGTGGTTAGTTGAATGAACGAAGTGAGAACTCACATTTTATCTCGTGATTTTTTCTTTCAATTTTCATTTAGGATGGGACCATGGAGCGTTGACTCTAAGGTTTGGCTGCACCATTTACCCAAGAAATTGTTTGATACCACGGGAGAATCCCGTTCCAAGCATTTTCTTGGTCAAAAGATTGTTTTTTTTTTTTTTAGGTTTGATAGAAGGAACTGTAACTGCTAAGGTCTTATGGTCTCGAAATCAAAGAGAGAAGGAAGACAGGATAGGAGAAAGCCAGCCGTTCCGAGAAGCCGAGAACGAACCTTAGTTTTGTTCAAGATAAAATCCGCCCTTGGTGGGAATAAGTATAAGTATCGGTCTGTATGATAGTCACGTGTTATACGTTAGAATTAGATAAAGATCTGACAGGTCGTCTGTCAAAATAATATTTACGCCTAATCCGTTTTGATTGACTTATCTCTGATTATTATCTGGATTTCTATCTCTGAGGTCTGTATGACTGTATGATAGTCACGTGTTATACGTTAGATAAGGATCTGACAGGTCGTCTGTCAAAATAATATTTACGCCTAATCCGTTTTGATTGACTTATCTCTGATTATTATCTGGATTTCTATCTCTACTCATTTATCTAACTGTAGGTACGAGTATTGTTTATTAACATTAAGGTCGTCTCTAGTCATTGATGGTTAAGTCATTAAATATAACGAGAGCCCGGAGATAAGTTTAAGCTCTATTATTACGTGATCATAGTGACGTATAAAACGTCGAATTAGATAGGTAAGTTATACATAGTGGTAGTTGTGAACCGTTACCAAATACGCAAGTGAATAGTTGATCCCATGTGATTTTTTACGCGGAATCGAATGGTGCTACTTTTAGCACTCTCTGACTTACAGTCTAGACTAGATACTCTAGACGGGTAAGTATATGGTTATTTGATAGAATGATTCTAGATAGGTAAGTACAGTTCAAGGGTAAGGTAAATGGATGACTCAATCTGATTCATCAATAACCCCTGGCTTCAAACATGGACAACTGACCAAGTATACGGTAACCCAGTACTAGTATGTACCGTTCCAATCTCCACTGACGTCACAATATTTTATTCTTAGGTTCCCGGTGTCAACAAATTTCCCTTTCATTTGTGAACCATTAACAAGTAAGCATGTGAATAGTTGATCCCATGGGACTTTTCACGCCGAATCGAATGGTGAAACTTTTAGAACTGTCCGACTTACACTAATAAGACAAAGAAAGAACCAAAGTTAATAAAGGAAAAAAAAGATCATTTCTTTATTGGCAGACGAATTGGATTACTGTTTTTGTCCGTTTAGATTTCACATTATAAACAAAAACTTCTTGGACATATCGGGCACATACCTGCGGTTTGAGCGCCCTAGAAATGTAGCAAAAAACCCTGAGAACCTCCTCTCTGTCTAATAACTAATAAGACAAAGAAAGAACCAAAGTTAATAAAGTAAAAAAAAAAAGATCATTTCTTTATTGGCAGACGAATTGGATTACTGTTTTTGTCCATTTAGATTTCACATTATAAACAAAAACTTCTTGGACATATCGGGCACATACCTGCGGTTTGAGCGCCCTAGAAATGTAGCAAAAAACCAAATCAAACCAAGAAGAAGGTAATTGAAATCATCGCGATTGCTGTTCAGGAATGTGGTACTAATCTACTTAAGTACATTCACGTGTAAAAAGATCGGGATGGATTGATTTTGGGTCTTTTTCAATAACAATATTTCCATTGCAAATAGAGCCAACTAGAAAACCAGAGACTGAATCTTGAAGACAACAACATAAGCTAGTAACAAAACGTTTAGATTAGATTTCTAAACGTTTTATAAAACATTCAGAAAGACGGCGGGGTTCTGTGTCAATCCCAAACCGATCCAGTGGTTCAAGGACATGGACTTCCAATCAAGAGATTGGCACGGATCCAGACTTTGTTTTCTCTCAAGGCGAATACCAGGATGTGACGAGTTGTTGAACCCATGAAGTTATTGTAGATAACATACAAATATTACTATACACATGTGGGTATATGTTAGGTTCAATCCCCGAATGCGGCCAATGAGGGAAAAACCTTCAGATCACTCCACGATCTTATGTATGACATTTACCAAAAGTGCTTATCCCGAACTTCGGCGATTTTTTTTGCAAGACTAAATGAACATTAAGAAAATGACTAAATGAACGCTACATGAACATTAAGAAAATGTTCGATATGAAAAACAGCATAATGAAATAATAGATTTTCTTCTTCCACACATGGCCGTGATGCTTAGAGTGTAATCAAATAAATAAATTTTCTTCTTCTTTCAATGATGCCAGTCAACGAAATGTAAAATTTACATAAGCTTTCATAATCGCTAAATTTCGAGTTTGGTACATTTTGTCCACTCATTGGACGAATCCGGCGAAGAAGCCCAACATATATAGTACATGTTTCTTAGGTGCTATTGAAAGAATGGCCATGATAGTTAACTATGATTACGGTCATACATTATGAAGAACATGGAGATGTGCCCAGTGGTTGTCAAAATGTCCTTATAACGCGGTCCAGGGACACACACAATGAGATGCCTGAACTTCGTCAAGAACAGGGAAAGAAGGAAAGGAGAATCTCGAGTGGGAGAAGGAGGGAGAAAGATAAAGGGAGGGAGATCAAGCAAGGAGAGGTCAAAATGGAAACAAGCCACATAATGTATATGTGGGGAATCTGGATGTAGAAAGCAATAAACATAGCTGCCCTATTTTTATGGGACGTGTCCCGTACAGTGAGCAAAGTACACGACGGTGCATATTGTTAATTCAAGATGAGGCTGATTAGGAGAGAGAGGAACTTTTCGAATTCTTTACATTTAACCCTTATTTAGCAAAGATAAATAACTTAACTTCATACCCAAAAAACCTTCTCTGAGGCTTGGGAGTAGGAACAAACAGCCCTAAAAGTTGGGTTAAGCTTGTACGTATCTAGCAAAGTAATCAAAAAAGAGAAAACAAAACCCTATTTAAACAATGGTTCGGTGAATCCTGTTGAGCTCAGAAAAGGGTACGTTCTGATCATTTTTCGGAATCAAATTTTGCAACATTTCATCAAAATGAAGAGCTATGGCGGAACAAATAGAAACTAATGGCTAGGACTTTACCCCAGTAAATTAATTGTTGAAATAAAAACGAAGTACAGATAAACTGTCCATATAAGGGTTAAGGTTTGAGCACATTTTTTTATGGCTCTCGAAATTTTTACAACCTCAGCCTCTAGTAAGGGGGAGGGTCAGGAAGGCGTATGGGTAATATTGGGTGTACAGAGTAGGACTTTACCCCAGTAAATTAATTGTTGAAATAAAAACGAAGTACAGATAAACTGTCCATATAAGGGTTAAGGTGAGAGCCCATTTTTTATAGCTCTCGAAATTTTTACAACCTCAGCCTCTAGTAAGGGGGAGGGTCAGGAAGGCGTATGGGTAATATTGGGTGTACAGAGACCCTCGTAAATTTTTTATGGCTCTGGAAATTTTTACAACCTCAGCCTCTAGTAAGGGGGAGGGTCAGGAAGGCGTATGGGTAATATTGGGTGTACAGAGACCCTCGTAAATTCCAACATGTCACTAAAGTCACATACTCACATATGCAACGAGATTAGGCACGGAGGAGTGTATAGAATACCGCAGAAGTACAGACTAAGCTAACTAAGCAATACTGAGAATTCTCAGTGAAACTTCAGCAAATCAATGGTCAATTCTCAAGGTGCGGAGCAGGCTACTCTTGTCTTCTTAACGACCTGAGACTATTCTTAGTATTCTTCTTCTTAACACTTCCAACATGAAATAACATTCATTGGACATTATTTTGGCACTGGTTTGCATGCCTGTGACCACTGGAATGTACAGGAAATGCCTTAGCGCTCTGCACTCCTCGGAGCACTGCACTTCACTTCACGTGAGCGTGAGATTGAGAAGTGCATGAGTCATACATGAAGACTCTGGTTCTGGATAAAAGACTTATCGGCCCATGTGGTTGTTGGCCTGAGAGAGGATTAATGGTCTGTACTGTAGTGAGTTCAATACACCAATCTTGGTGGCGTAGTTGTTATTTCACTTACCCTCTTCGAGTGAACGCGGCGTCTTAAATTCCTGAAGCATGCCCACGCAGGGTATGGCGACTATGGGGGGAGGGTGGGTCCTCCGAATTTCGGAGTCTGGTCTCCAGTAAACGAGGAAAATCTGGTGTGAACATCACACAACTTTCTATTACAAACTACGTATTTGAAAAAAAAAAAGAAAAAAGAAAATGTAGAAAGTTAGGTAGAGCCCTGTTGATTCCAGAAATACTTATCTGAAAAGATTACGACTTACATTTTGTCTTCGTTTTCGGTGATCTACGAGTATTCTTATATTTGAGAAAAACTCATCTGAAAAGATGTTATTACTAGGAGTAGGAGAGTAGGAGTATATGGTAATATGTATAATTAACGTCAAACTAAGTAAACAATAAGGGCGTCTGGCAGATAATGCAGGTTGAACAAGCCACGTGCCAGAGTGGAGCGTCCTTTTCTCTTAATACTGCCAAGTGCCATTGCATCCGTGCATCGGGCAATACACGTGTACAGCACTACTCGAGTAATTGGTATCCCTGGTAAAAACTGTTCCACTAAATACTAAACAGATTAACAGATAGATCATGATTCATGATATAGGGAGAGATTTTTGTGGTGCTTGATACGATCCATCGATCGACCGACCAAGGAAGGGCATTGAATGCACCCTTTCCAGATGGATCACTGATGTTAAGCAAAGTTGCGCGTGATTTATTTCTGGATGGTTCATCTGGACTCTCTCGTGCTGCTGGTTTTCCCGGTCCTACTCGGACTGGGTGAGGTTGATGTGAGTAGGCCAGTACTCAACTCATGATATAGGGAGAGATTTTTGTGGTGCTTGATACGATCCATCGATCGACCGACCAAGGAAGGGCATTGCATGCACCCTTTCCAGATGGATCACTGATGTTAAGCAAAGTTGCGCGTGGTTTATTTCTCGATGGTTCATCTGGACTCTCTCGTGCTGCTGGTTTTCCCGGTCCTACTCGGACTGGGTGAGGTTGATGTGAGTAGGCCAGTACTCAACCTAATAAAACTGGAAGATTTCAGTCAGTCACAATTTAAACACCGAACAACCCTCGGGTTTACACTTTACAACACCACTTTGAAGATTGGGACAGTTTTCTCTGCCCGTTTTGTGAGATACAATTTAAACACCGAACAACCCTCGGGTTTACACTTTACAACACCACTTTGAAGATTGGGACAGTTTTCTCTGCCCGTTTTGTGAGACACAATTTAAACACCGAACAACCCTCGGGTTTACACTTTACAACAACACTTTGAAGATTGGGACAGTTTTCTCTGCCCGTTTTGTGAGACAAGATCAAATCAGTGGAAAATAAATTGAGGCACATTGCACCCATCCTTGAGGTGAGTGCATTTTATGCAGTGAACACTAACCCAGAATAGGACAAATAGAGTTGTCCAACGTTTTTTGGTGATAACAGAGTATACACACTGCGTATTTTTGTATTTGTTCGTCACAAAGACATTATTTCTACTTTGATAAAATTCACTCTACAAAGTTATAGAAAGATAATTTTGCCCGTACCTCATGAAATTCTTTCATGGTTGCATCTTCAATTAATGTACCACTGACCACATAAACTCCTACCCGCAGCATGAACGACCACACTCGTGTCTACGACGAGTACATCTGCACCGAATTCGCTCCTTTCGTCGTATACAAACTGCGTATTTTTGTATTTGTTCGTCACAAAGACATTATTTCTACTTTGATAAAATTCACTCTACAATTTTGCCTGTACCTCATGAAATTCTTTCATGTTTGCATCTTCAATTAATGTACAACTGACCACATAAACTCCTACCCGCAGCATGAACGACCACACTCGTGTCTACGACGAGTACATCTGCACCGAATTCGCTCCTTTCGTCAGCTCCCAGCTCGCCACCGTCTGGCGCGCGGACCACTTTGAGCGCATTCAGCAAGTCCTCTTCGCGGACAACTACTACAAGACTGGACAAAACCCCAAAAGCCGGCCCAAGTCGAAAAGCACCAAGCACATCTTGACCTGGCTTCAAGAGCAGTCCCGGCTGAGACAACCCCTCCTGACACACTCCCAGAAGTTTGCAGCTTCCACGTCCCGGTCCCCGAGAGGCATGGAGCACGTTCCCAAAGACCAGCTGATGAAGGGAAGAGAATTCATGGGCAAAGTGGAAAGACTTATCGGGGATCTATCTCTCCAAAGACCAGCTGATGAAGGGAAGAGAATTCATGGGCAAAGTGGAAAGACTTATCGGGGATCTATCTCTTCACTGGCGACTCAGGGATGTCATTACGCGACGATTCTGTACGTTTCTTCTGAGGGAGAAAATACTCAGGCCGTATACTCCCAACTGTTTGGGTAAGAATTTGATAATTTAACGAACGAAGAGAGTTCTAAGTTTCAACTTGATGATTTTGCATTTAGTTATTTAGTTTGTCTGTTTATTTCACCAGAACTCTCGAACCGTTTGTCCGTTTTCGGTAAAGTTGTTCATGTTTGAATGTTTTGTACATCAATATGACCGTAACGCCTTCCCCTACTGTCCCCACAGATAACAGTTCGTATTTTGACGAGCGTCAGTACTACTTCTGGAACCGTAAACCCGACACCGGGACCCAGGCCAAATGCACTATTCCCAGTTTTCCCAACCGAGTACACAATCTGGACGAAATTGCCATGACTCAAATGCGAGCGCTGATAAAATCTCAGCGAGGTAAGAAACACTAATCACTGCTAATGCCCTAATACTAATGCTTTGGTTCATGCAGATGTGTTGTTAATTACACCACTGCACCTCACAAATCTCACCATGTCCATGAACTTTGCAGTCCTAATGACAATGACACATGCAACACTGTACAGGGTGGCGCATGGTACGATATCTCACGGTTCCAATAGAACAATGCTGAACCTAAGGCAAACTTTAATACTGGAACTATTGGAAGGTTTTTCAGTTTTGATAATGGGAATTGTAACAACAAAGGTTTGAGGAGACGCGGTATAGCAATACAGATTTAGTTGTAGACTGATTAAGTTTGATCTCGTTTTTCCAGAACTAATTGAACAATTCAAGAAGTCAGCAAGAGGATTCCAATGATGAAGATCAGAAGCAAAGCTTTCACAGTCTCCAACTTTCAGAGTCAAGGTCCAGCCGGAAGCGAGAAACTGTTACCAGCCAACCGAAGGTAATAAGAGTCAGCAAGAGGATTCCAATGATGAAGACCAGAAGCAAAGCTTTCACAGTCTCCAACTTTCAGAGTCAAGGTCCAGCCGGAAGCGAGAAACTGTTACCAGCCAACCGAAGGTAATAAGGGCTTTTCCAACTTATGAAATCAACAACATTAATCAGAATGCAATAAATACATACTAGTAATTTTCTGCTACTTAGCAGCTAAGTCAGCAGTGTAAAAAACGGTTAAGTGTGGCAATACCTAGATTAGACACCTACTTATTAAGCAATTGGTAAGAGAAAGAACCAAAAAGTGTGTATGTATTGTGCAACATGATTCGACATCAGAATCAGAAAAGGAAACAAAACAAACCGGAGCAACTAAATCTGCGTACAGAACTACAGACTAGGTAATGGCCCTGCGGCTACAACAAGCACACTCCCGCGGTAGAGCGGCAAGTTGTTGAAATCAACAACATTTATCAGAATGCAATAAATACATACTAGTAATCTTCTGCTACTTAGCAGCTAAGTCAGCAGTGTAAAAAACGGTTAAGTGTGGCAATACCTAGATTAGACACCTACTTATTAAGCAATTGGTCTTTTTTCCTCCCATGATAAACTAATTCTCCCAAATTTTCAGTTTCAAACCATACCACCAATCAAGAACAAGAGCACTCCAAATACGCCCAAAGAAAAAGAAATCTACTATGACGTAAACAGATCAAACAGTGATACAAACAAACCATCTACCAGTTCAGACCATAAAACAGAAACTATGGCCCGTTTTTCATAGATCTCCTGATAACTACTATTAAGCCATCTCAATTTTAAGAGTATCCATTTTTTCCCAACTTTAATACAGGCAACTTAGATCTTGTAGGAAAAGTTGGTATGAGGTATCTTTATTTGTAAATTTAACTTATATTTCTATTGTTCTAGTAGGTATTTAATTGTAGTTATTTCGCATTGTAGTTGCTTCTATTAAAATAAAACTATATTGCCTTGGTTTTACCTGGTGAGTATTAGGTACTCACTAATAGTAAATAATTAATCCTAGTTGCTTCTATTAAAATAAAACTATATTGCCTTGGTTTTACCTGGTGAGTATTAGGTACTCACTAATAGTAAATATTTAATGAGTAGTACCTAATTATTATGCTTTCAAGTGTATCTTACCATTACAATGGTTCTCTTTTTCTGCATCACCTATCTTTCACCACTTTCTCTCTCAGTTCGAATACTGAAAAGAAAATGGATTTGAATGATACAAAGACTGAATTATCTCGGAAAATGGCTGAAACTCTATGTGAAAACCAAGGAAACAAGGATGCCCTTGAGGAGACAAATATTGGCGAAGTAACTGACGACAATCTAAACGGAAATCCAGGCTCTACCGGAAATGATCTTGGCGATAATGATAACATCAATAACGAAAACGAAACTTCGACTGTTGATTTAAAAGATATGAAAACCGTAAATGTACGGATGAAACTGTATGTGAAAACCAAGGAAACAAGGATGCCCTTGAGGAGACAAATATTGGCGAAGTAACTGACGACAATGTAAACGGAAATCCAGGCTCTACAGGAAATGATCTTGGCGATAATGATAACATCAATAACGAAAACGAAACTTCGACTGTTGATTTAAAAGATATGAAAACCGTAAATGTACTCAATGATATTGGGGGATTACAATCAACAGAAATGCTTACATCAAATCAAAAATCAGATGAAGAAAATGACAAAAAATCAAATGAAGAAAACTATCTTGAAACCATCAACAAGGCTATGTCTGACATGGTAATAAATGAGGAGCTACCAAACTCAGACCTGATTAATACAACCAATGGGAATGATTTAGAGACAACAGGAAATGAGGAGAGTACAAACATTGAGAATATCATCCTTGCTTAGCTAAATTCATTTGAATAATGAACTTTTGACTTTTGGAAAGGCGAGTCGAGTCGTTGGTTAAGAACAAATGGTGTACTTTTCTGTACTGACATAATCGAATTGATGTATGGACTGTGGATAGCTCTTTGCTTTCCTTACTAATTGTATGTATGCTGTTACTCTACCATTTACTATGTACTAATGCTACCAGAGTCCAAAGAGTTACATAATAAAGTTCTACTGTTGATGAATATTGAGTCGAGTCGTTGGTTAAGAACGGTGTACTTTTCTGTACTGACATAATCGAATTGATGTATGGACTGTGGATAGCTCTTTGCTTTCCTTACTAATTGTATGTATGCTGTTACGCTGAGCACGTCAGATAATTATTTTCTTCGTAGGTACTAGGTACATACCTACATACAAAAGATGAGTGTTTCACAGCATAGGAGAGGCAATAAGTAAAATTAAGTAGAAGGAAGGCAATAAGTACCTACATAGTAAGTCGTTTGACTCTAACCACTCTTTTGACGCCTAATTTATTTGAATATACCCCAGAGGAAATATCCTCGGAATTATAAAAATACATTATCCTACTATGTGAGGAGACCCTATTTTGAATGACTTAGTTTTAACAAGCTGGGTCCGTCCCTCCGGGAATTTTTTAGCCCGTAGTTTATTCGATCGTGGTTAAAGAATACCTATGTACCTACCTAACTGCGGAATCAAATGTCTTAGTGGCCGAGCGGTTGGGTGTGTGTATTTTTACTCCTCTACTGTGATGATAAGTGTGATGGGTGTTGATGAATATTTCAATATTAGTTTATATTATTGCGTCCGTAATTCTTTGAGTATTAGAGTACACGTAAGACTCACGATCCATAAGGAAGCGTACAACCTATGTCTAACATAAAATGTAGAAAATGATTGCGTCTATCGAATTTTCGGGCTTTTCAGCTTTATGTCCAAAGACTCCAAAGTAACTGGGGATAATTTTACGGTATAACCATTGCGTTTTTCATGGCTACTCATAACACGGAACACAAAAACAGATTCAGTTACATAGTACAGAGGATTCCACTGTATATTACTCGGTCAGTAACAGAACCAGTTGACAAATAACTCCTGGGATCACATGATGGATTGGCCACACCACATTGTACTTCTAACCAGAATCGGAGATCTTGGTGATTGAGAGGTTTGATTCAAGAATGTCTTCGGTGCAAAAATCGAGTTTTTAGCAGTAAAAGAGCTTCAAAGGTTTGGAGGTTTGATTCAAGAATGCCTTCGGTGCGAAAATCGAGTTTTTAGCAGTAAAACAGCTTCAAAGGTTTAAAATTTGTTTATTTATTTTTATAAATTTGCGTCAACATTTTAAGATTTTCATTACCATTGAAAAGTTTGGGGAGAATGTTACAAAAATCTTGTGTCTTGATGAAAAATAGAGATATCAACATGATTCTTCTTGGCTGAGTCTACCAATATTCCGTGTTAGAAAAGCCACTTATTATCCAGAAAAGGACCTAAATAAAAATACCAGTAGGGTTCCTCCTTCCAGAAAAACGCCGAACTAGGGTTCCTCCCTTTTTGCATCAAAGCGTTCAAGTACTCGAAACCAGTTCTACGCTCAACTAAGAACGACTTTAAGGACATTGACCATCTAAACCAGGGGTGCACAAACTCAAAGTGACCGCGGGCCGCTTTGGACCTTAAAAGGTTGGCCGCGGGCCGCATTCATTTGTAGGCGGCATCTGATCTTGGGGTTGGGGGGTACTTATGCACTCCCTTCGCTTTAATTTTTTTTTGTAATTTACCACACAAAAATCAGAAAGTAAATTATAGCGCCGAAGACAATTTTCTGAAAATTTTGTGCCACCTTTCAGAAATGCAGCCTGATCAAAGTTCAAAATCTACTGTGCCGCAGGCAATTTTTTCATAAAGTATGTACCTGAAGCTTGTCAAGCAACTAATTTTCGAGGTACTACCTACAATTCTTAATCCTCTTCCAACACTTTTT
>NW_007379555.1:25095-38684 GCF_000475195.1 Diaphorina citri
AATTAAGTAATAGGAGAGGTAATACTTAAGTAGAATTAAGTAGAAGGAAGGCAATAAGTACCTACATAATAAGTAGTTTGACTCTAACCCATCTTTTGACGCCTAATTTATTTGAATATACCCCAGAGGAAATATCCTCGGAATTATAAAAATACATTATCCTACTATGAGGAGACCCTATTTTGAATGACTTAGTTTTAAAAATAAACACAAATACAACAAATACTTCCCTATTTATGTGTGTGTAATCCTCTAGGGATATCAATATAATGCATTTTAGTGTAATTATTATACCATGCATTTATCCAAACACTTGTTTATTATGTACCTACATTATATCTATGTATATGGATAGTGGATACGTTGTTTATCTAAATGACTACGTAAGAGAAAGAACCAAAAAGTGTGTATGTATTGTGCAACATGATTCGACATCAGAATAAGAAAAGGAAACAAAACAAACCGGAACAACTATATCTGCGTACAGAACTACAGACTAGGTGATGGTAATGGCCCTGCGGCTACAACAAGCACACTCCCGCGGTAGAGCGGCAAATTGAAATTTCATTCATCGGTCTATTGCTGATTGAGGTTTAAATGATTCGTGAACTTAAAAATCCATGCTAATTCTGCCAGAGCTGTAAAAGCTTAATGACGTCAGCGTCTGCCAAAAACAGTAGGTAACCAATATGACTAATTCAGGAACTTCAACAAGAACTGGCATGGATCCATACTAAACCAACAGATCAATAGATCGTCAGCTCTATTGATCTATTTCTTAACACCACAGTGATTTTCATTGTTCTAAAAACTTCTTAGTTCTCAACTTCCATTAGTGATTCATTCTCTACAGAGACTTCCTTCATCTCTCAAAACTTCTTCTACAAAACATCCTGGCTCCAGGCTTCAATGCAGTAGGTAACCAATATGACTAATTCAGGAACTTTAACAAGAACTGGGCATGGATCCATACTAAACCAACAGATCAATAGATCGTCAGCTCTATTGATCAATTTCTTAACACCACAGTGATTTTCATTGTTCTAAAAACTTCTTAGTTCTTAACTTCCATTAGTGATTCATTCTCTACAGAGACTTCCTTCATCTCTCAAAACTTCTTCTACAAAACATCCTGGCTCCAGGCTTCAATGTGACTCACAATCCACGTTCTCTAGGCTTTTGTTCGTCATAAAAGAGAGTCCAGTCCTTTTCTTTAACAAGAGTTTACTTTATTAAATCAAGCTAAATAGGGACCTCCTGTGACGTCCTGGGGATTTCTTTCGAATTTCCTTTGTAGACTTGTTTTTATAGTATGTGTAATGTGTAGATATGTGTTTGGCTTTATAGGCGCACAGGGGCCGTTTTAAGAGAGGCCTTTCTAAAGTCCACATGAATAACTTTATATTGAGTTGGAGGTTGGATGGAGGTGTCTGCAATTTTGCATTCGAGATGGAACAGAAAATGAGTGAGAAAGTCACCAGAAAACTTCAAGCTTCAAGAGAGGGTCTTGAATTCTGTATCATTGGTTCATGTGTTACTAGCAGAGCTGGATTACTTACTGGAAGACTTTGAAGTTGAACTTTAATATACTTTTCTCAGCAAAAGAAAGTTTATTCTTTGCTTTGTTTCTCACCAAATGGAAAAGGTACCACAGGGACCTCTCCTCCAAAGTTACGGGCCTGACGATTGCATTATCCGGCCTCCAGGGACGGAGGTCGGTGTAGCCGGGACGGTGAAGGGAGGTCCCACATTGACGTCTTTTTTTTATATCAGTACTTTTTTGTGGAGGGTAACTCTTGACGTTAATTTTTTTTTCTGAAAATTTTGTGCCACCTTTCAGAAATGTAGCCTGATCAAAGTTCAAAATCTACTGTGCCGCAGGCAATTTTTACTTTCTTTCATAAAGTATGTACCTGAAGCTTGTCAAGAACTAATTTTCGAGGTACCTACCTAATTCTTAGATCCTCTTCAACACATTTTTTCTCTACATTGAAGCTCTGCTAAAAGGAGCAAAATAAAGTAGAGCGCCGCAGGCGAAATTTTTTAAGAATTTAATCTACAACCTTTCAAAATATTAATAAAAATCCTCTGAACACATTTTTATTTTCTTCACATTTTTAAATGTCTTTTGTTTTTGATTTTTTCTTAAAAATCGAAATGAGCTCGCGGGCCGCTCGAAAGGAGCTGGCGGGCCGCAGTTTGTGCACACCTCATCTAAACAAAGTTGTTGACTATAAGCCAGGTTCAAGTTTAACAACAACAAATTTAATGAAATACGAACGTCTTTTTACCGAATCAACATTAGTTATCACTAGGGATTAAAATCTAGTGTTAGAATTAAGTAATAGGAGAGGTAATACTTAAGTAGAATTAAGTAGAAGGAAGGCAATAAGTACCTACACTACCTACATAATAAGTAGTTTGACTCTAACCCATCTTTTGACGCCTAATTTATTTGAATATACCCCAGAGGAAATATCCTCGGAATTATAAAAATACATTATCCTACTATGAGGAGACCCTATTTTGAATGACTTAGTTTTAAATATAAACTAATACTTAAGTAGAATTAAGTAGAAGGAAGGCAATAAGTACCTACATAATAAGTAGTTTGACTCTAACCCATCTTTTGACGCCTAATTTATTTGAATATACCCCAGAGGAAATATCCTCGGAATTAAACTCGGAGCACAGAGCAGATGCTTGATTGGAGTTCAATGGATCTGCGTCCTGCGTCTACCAGGTCAGAACATTGAGGAGCTTTTGTCTTATTGGGTGAAGAAAAGGGTTTTTTTGTAGGTCGATTCCCGCTCGAGGAGAACTTTATCCTCAAATGAGGTTCGCTCTCGGAACGGCTGATTTTCTATGTTGTTGTTGTAGCGGCTTCAGCTGTAGGATAAAGAGAAGCAAGATGTTTTTTTTCTGGCCATACGCCAAGGTGATGGTCTCTTCTCTTTCTCCTATCCTTCTCTTTGATTTCGGGACGATAGGACCTCCATTAGAGTTCCCTCTATCAAGTACCTCACCTATTACTCGTAAAAGAATAAAACCCTAGACCGCAAGCACTGGTTCCAAATTAAGATGACTAGTGACTACTGAAATATGTTCCATCTCCGCAGAAAGAACTAACACGGTCCTTAATAAAGGGACTTTAGGGGGAAGATAATCAAAATATGACTCTACCGATTTCCTCTGCATGTTTTACTAGAAGAGGCAGCTCGCTTTACAAAAAGACAAGCGAGATCAAAAGCAGATGCATTCAAATATACGCCTCCATGATTTATTATGTTGCTCATTTTGGCTCCCCCTTCTCTCTAAGAGGAACCAGGTACTAATGCATCGAATGAGATTGGGAAGTGTCAGACCCCCTCAAAATAACCCAGGTAATCACTGGAGAATAAAGAGCTCACTAGTTCCACCTGATCAGATTTCAAGCAGGAGCGTCGGTATTTTTTCAGTTTTTTCAGCAGAGATTAAAGCGCCTTACCGGAAAAAAAGTAAGATACAAGATATGTTGATACGAGTATAACTCATTTTAGGCTAAACAGCTTGTCAAAATGTCCCAAAGCCCTGGAATTATCGTAATCCTCAAAACTAAGCCCAGGGTATTTGGCCTGTTGAAATACACATAAATCAGAAAAAAAATACATAGATCAAATCTTCGAACGTTGGAAAATGAATACCCAGTTTGTTATTATTTATGGCGTATCCACTTACTGAAGGCAAGTAACTACCCGTTACAATACAATCGCTAAAATCATTCAGTTTCTCAGGTCTCACATGGAAATTACTATTGTGGTTGGAACAAAAGACATTTTCTCAGAAGTGTACAAGTTGCACAGCTTGTTGAATTGAACTTGGTTGCCAAGATTTCAGCGAAAGTTCCAATACTTAACGTCCAAAGTCTTTTTGTAGCTTGATAACTTTTGAACGCATAGTCCTCGATGAAGAATGATCGAACGTTTTCATTTAAGAAAATATTTCCCTGACGATGGATAACCACTGACCATCCAGGCAATCGTATGATACTGCCTTTTCCTGGCCACACTCTGGCTAAGTGAGGTTGATGTGAGAAGGCGGACAGCTTGTCGCCGAATCGACCGAATGGAGGGTTAAATTCCCGTCACTAAAAGACCTTAGTAATTATACCGTGACGTTGACTGAGAGACTGACTGAATCATCAAACAACCCTAATGAATGAACCGTCGGATAATGTATTCAATAGCAGTGCTCCGGTGTCTATTAGGTTCCCGAACTCACATTATCTTATTTGATATTCTCTTGAACACGCAGCACACCGGTAAGAATTAATATTGCAATTCGACATGGCCTATGTTGTGAATCTAAATCCAGCGGTTGTATTTTTACTACATATGAGTTGATATACTCCCCAATACTTCATGTATGATTCGTATATGCAACGGGATTATTATGTTATGCTTCAATGTTGAAACAATGAGGCCACCAGGTCAAGAAAAGTTTATTGTACTTCGTAGCGCGAGGACTCATCGTCTTCATTGCATATTTGTTTTCGAGGGCGAGTATTTTCATATTTCTTTTCCGGAGGAAACTCTTTGTGTTTCCTTGGCGGTATTTCTGGGGTGTTCTACGGACGCAACATTTCTCAAAGCAAACTTTGAGGACCAGTCTTTGAAGCATCTTTGGGATATTATTCCTAGGAATGAAGGTATTGCTCCTCTGACGGCAGTGTACTGGCAGCATTACCTCTTTGGATGGCACTAGACACTAGACTAGAGCCTTTGCCGAAATGGTTATTGTGCCCCTATAAAACCATTCTGTTTCTTTATCGAGTCTTTTGAAGAGTAAGACAATACCAATACTCTTGAAGGTTTTGTCCATGTTTACCTTCCAGAAATAATATCGAGTAATTTAGGATTACCCAAAAAGGTTTCCCCAATGTGAATTAGTTCAGTCTATCCCAGACTTTGATTACAAGCTTGTAGAAGTGACACAATTCATCAGAAATTCTGATTTCTGAAGTATTCTGAAACGTAGATTTTGTTTTCTCTTGAGGCTAGGTGAGTCCTCTCAATCTCAATGTGATTCGTTAGGCATAGAGGTTTCTGCCACCTTCGAGATTTACTAATGGCCGATCTTATCACTGAGGGTTAACATAGAGTCAACGGTTTTCTTTGACGTCACCGATTTGATTCACATAGGCCAGTATTTCTTTAACTCTGGATTAACTGAAAACTCTGTGGTAAGATCAAGCATACACGTGACAAAGATTACAATGAAGTCTTACGAGGGGCAATGTTTTAGCATGGTAATCCGTAATAATTTGTACATTGTGCATCATTCTCAATCTCAATGTGATTCGTTAGGCATAGAGGTTTCTGCCACCTTCGAGATTTACTAATGGCTGATCTTATCACTGAGAGTTAACATAGAGTCAACGGTTTTCTTTGACGTCACCGATTTGATTCACATATAGGACAGTATTTCTTTACCTCTGGATTAACTGAAAACTCTGTGGTAAGATGGGGCATACACGTGACAAAGATTACAATGAAGTCTTACGAGGGGCAATGTTTTAGCATGGTAATCCGTAATAATTTGTACATTGTGCATCACTCACAGCTTATCTACATGTTACACTTTTAGATATACTATTTTCTAACATGGTAGCCCGTACCATGCACGCATACATAAACACCGGTGTGACCTATAAATACGCGTTAGAGTTCTCAATCCTCCTCATCATATAATGCTTCAATATCGCCCGCTGTGAGCACTTGGAATGTATTTAATGGACTCTGTGATAGCTTGTATTTATATTATTGCTATTCTTGTAGCTTGGAGTCTATTAGAGGTATTAATAGATGAGCCAGCACAAAGTCTTCAAAAAGGAAACATCATGTTGCCAAAATCACAAATGAAATCCTTGCATTGCGGTGTTGCAATATGCTTGAAACAATGAAGTACTACGCGTTCTGTGTATAAATATTGTACTAAATGAGAGTACTTGAGTTTTTATGGTAAGGGATCTCATCTCTTTGGTGTTAGAAATGTAACGAAAAATACCCAAGGATACTATACATCTTATTCTTAACATGCTTAATTGCTTGGATTACTTTCAAATCTTAGGCATCTAAGATATATCATGGAGTAATTTGTTTTCGTTAGGTGTGCTGGGAATCATTATGATCAGATTTCAAGCAGGAGCGTCGGTATTTTTTCAGTAATTTCAGCAGAGATTAAAGCGCCTTGCCGGAAAAAAAGTAAGATACAAGACCCCTTCAAAATAACCCAGGTAATCACTGGAGAATAAAGAGCTCACTAGTTCCACACATGATCAGATTTCAAGCAGGAGCGTCGGTATTTTTTCAGTAATTTCAGCAGAGATTAAAGCGCCTTGCCGGAAAAAAAGTAAGATACAAGATATGTTGATACGAGTATAACTCATTTTAGGCTAAGCAGCTTGTCAAAATGTCCAAAGCCCTGGAATTATCGTAATCCTCAAAACTAAGCCCAGGGTATTTGGCCTGTTGAAATGCACATAAATCAGCAAAAAATACATAGATCAAATCTTCGAACGTTGGAAAATGAATACCCAGTTTGTCATTATTTATGGCGTATCCACTTACTGAAGGCAAGACAGACGATCGCAAACTGCGGGAATAATTCCAAGATTCGGTGAATTTTGGAGGTATTGAGAGATTGATCCCGTTCAATCCAGTCAGTTTAACAATATTACCTCTGTTTGCTAGTACCCTCATACAAAACAACTTCAACTAAAGTAACTCCACTATTTTAATCAATTTGATGATGGATCACCCCTCATCAAACATACCATTAGTAGCCCATAGGATTAATTTCGACAGACATATGGCAGGCACTTCATAATCTTCCTAGTAATTTATATGCCTCATCTCGTCCCCCTTATTTAAGTATATGCCTAATCTTGTTCCTCCTCAATGACGGGGATACTTCTACCAATATAACACACAACATATAATACTCAATCTACTTATCTACTCTACACAGAATTCTACTTACGCCGAAGGATCCAGCAATAACACATAGTATTTTTATGCTGAAGACTCCAGCCTCCTGTATGAAGAAATGCAGGATTCTAATTTGGATCCCACCCCTTTAGAAGATTCAAATATTATTTCTCTGACTTTCTTTCAAGTACCTAATAATAATAATAGACTCTTGAGTGGAAGGTAACCACTAGGCGAGGTTAACGCCGGAGGCGTTTTCTACCACCTAACCCTTAGAGCTCCATTATTATGTGGTCAAAGTCTCAAATAAATGAGGATAAAATTCCATGCCTCGGCTGGGATCGAACCCACGCCCTCCTGTTTACCAGGCGAGCGTCTTGACCACTACGCTACCGAGGCAGGTGGCAGTCCCGCTCAATAAAAGTAGCCACTCAATTGTCTTCACGAGGCCAAGTGCACCCTGAACGCCAAGCACAGAGCCGAAAAAAAACTGCGGCCCCGCCGGGAATCGAACCCGGGCCTCCTACGTGCAAGCCTAGTGTGATACCCACTCGGCCACGGAGGTTGCTCCATTATATTTAACTCCAATTTTCATTTCAGAGTACAATGTCGGAATGGAGGCTCGTGTTTTGGCTCACGTTCATAATTCTGGCGGTCACCAATCTATTCTATCTCGTGTTCGGCTCGGCCGAAATACAACCCTGGAACGACCCCAACCCTGTAGTACAAAAGCCGCCCCCCCGAAGTGAAATAGAAATCGGCCCAGAACCCGAATAGAGTGCCCCAAAACCCGAATAGAGTGCCCCAGAACCCAAATAGGGGGATGCTTGTAGATTGAGTACGAATAGACTATCTTTGGACAAGCAACCACACTAGTAGATCATTGATGGCCGAGGCCACAAGTGAGCGTATTTGGATTAACTTCGGATCAAGCAATCTGATTGGGGTTGATTTCAAAAAATTCCGCCCGGGGCGGATTTTATCCTGATGGGATAATGTTCGTTCTCGGAACGGCTGGGTTTCTCCTATCCTGTCTTCCTTCTCTCTTCGATTTCGGGACGATAAGACCATAGCAGTTACAGTTCCCTCTGTCAAACCTCTTGGAAAAAAAATATATATATATTTAAGCTATCTATTTCTATGACTATTCCAGGAATACTCACAGCCGTTATCACCACAGACCCAGATCGGGTTTATCTCCTATCTATGGCGTGCTCTATTTTCGTTTATGCCTCTCTCATAACTTCCTGTGCATTGTACATAGGGTTATGGATAACATCCATGCCGTCAGTGTTATTATACGCGCCAGTAACTTATTGAGAGTCATTGTTTGAGTATTAATTCATTTCTTCACTATTCTATTCAGTACCGCGGATAGCCTTTTCCTTCTTTCTCCTCCTCTAACTTCTTCTTCTTCGTCGTCTCCTTCCTCTTCTTCGTCGTCTCTTTCTTCTTCTTCGTCCTCTCTTTCTCCTTCTTCTTCGTCGTCTCTTTCTTCTTCTTCGCCATCGTCGTTTCCTTCTCCTTCTTCGTCGCTCCCATCTCCTTCTTCTTCGTCTACTTTTACTGAACCTTTTCCTAATTTGAGGTCGGTCGGCGTTACCCTCCTTTATCCTACCCCTCCATACCCTCCTATCTAATGCCTCCTCCCATCTCCATCCCTTTTCTCTCAAGTCTTCTTCAACCTTATCTCTCCACCTCAGTTTTGATCTTCCTTTCTTCTTGCCTTTTGGTCTCCCTCTCTTATTCCATTTTAGTCCCCCTCTCTTCTTCCATTTTAGTCTCCCTCTCTTATTCCATTTTAGTCTCCCTCTCTAATTCCATTTTAGTCTCCCTCTCTTATTCCATTTTAGTCTCCCTCTCTTATTCCATTTTAGTCTCCCTCTCTTATTCCATTTTAGTCTCGCGAATATTTTCAGACTCGGAGTCAAAACTAATTTGCCCTTTCGCTGCTAAACCAGCTCTTCAACACTTCAAGTTACTGTCCTCACGATAAGGAACATCTGATAGACTCAGAACACGCCAAGATGGAATTAAAATTAAAAGAGGTCTTCAAACTTGAAAGGTTAATGCCAAAGTAGGTACGGTGTGGGTACAAAACCTACAAACAGTAGCACAAAAAACACATCACGCTACACCACTCATGCTAGATTTTCATTAGAGGTTCTCTTAACTAGGGTTCGTACACATAAATAAAGCAGAACTTGTAAACATTGGATTTTAGGATTATTGAGATATTGGGAAAAATCCGACAATGCTGCAGTGAGCACCACAGTTGTGACATAATAACACAAAGAAACTGCATTTACATTTCAAGCACAGAGCCGAAAAAAACATCAATTCTACCCGGAATCGAACCCAAGAACCCTCGCTGTGCAAGTCTAGTAAATCCACTCGGGTACGGGAGGTTGCGAATATTTTCAGACTCGGAGTCAAAACTAATTTGCCCTTTCGCTGCTAAACCAGCTCTTCAACACTTCAAGGAACATCTGATAGACTCAGAACACGCCAAGATGGAATTAAAATTAAAAGAGGTCTCCAAACTCGAAAGGTTAACGCCAAAGTAGGTACGGTGTGGGTACAAAACCTACAAACAGTAGCACAAAAACACATCACGCTACACCACTCATGCTAGATTTTCATTAGAGGTTCTCTTAACTAGGGTTCGTAGTTCGTACACATAAATAAAGCAGAACTTTTTATTCCTTTCAAATTACAATAATTACGAGAATACCTATTTAACATGCAAGAAGAGAACGAAAGATGAGCGAGATTATAAAACAAAGAAGACTCTGGATAATTATTCTCTGAAAGAACTTCCCTATAAGTAGATATTTATTTCTCTCACAACATCACAAGTATATTGACTAATAATAATATTGGTGGTATTAATTATTACATATGTATTATGTACTCTCAATAGGTCTGCCACTCACAATCCGTCTGTCGGACAGGCAAAGCTATGACCGCCGTCGACCTACATAGGTCTGCAATTCATACCGTTCTAGAATTTTTCACTCAGGGTGTGCCCCCAGTCCGATGTTCCTCCTTAATTTGTCGTCATCGCTCTCTTGAACATCAAATTACAATAATTACGAGAATATTTAACATGCAAGAAGAGAACGAAAGATGAGCGAGATTATAAAACAAAGAACACTCTGGATAATTATTCTCTGAAAGAACTTCCCTATAAGTATAGATATTTATTTCTCTCACAACATCACAAGTATATTGACTAATAATAATATTGGTAGTATTAATTATTACATACGTATTATGTACTCTCAATAGGTCTGCCACTCACAATCCGTCTGTCGGACAGGCAAAGCTATGACCGCCGTCGACCTACATAGGTCTGCCAGGCCGTCGAAACTTGTGTGGCGGAAACAGCTTCGTATTTCTAGGTCTATCAGATGGTCTGAAGACGCAAGTCGGAAGCTTTTCCACCTAGGTCCGTCTGACGCCGGAATGTGTGTGGTAGACAAAGCTTCCGATTTCTATAGGACTTCAGCCTTCAGATCATCTGAGAGATCTCTCAGATGGTCCGAAGACCGAAGTCGGAAGCTTTTTCCGGCACACGTTCCGGTGCGGCGGTCTGACAGATCGTTGTCCGGTAGTCGAAGCATGAGTGGCCACAGTGGCCAGCCTAAAGGCCCGTTCCCACTTCTCCTGATTTTCATCCGATTTTTTGCCGAATGTCCTGTAGGCAATGTAATTGAAGAGTGTTCCCACTACACACGACACGATTTTTTTCCGATTGACACAAAATGTCCTTGTAGGCAATCTTATTAAGGAGCGCGGTAGCGCTCCGCCCCGCCAAGTCAAGATTTAAATGAGTGTTCCTACTACGTTCGACACGATTTTCCCCCGAACGACAAGTAGGAACGGGCCTTAAGATACCCTGGGTTCCCAGACCTGTACAAATTATAGCAGTAAGTCAAAAGGAAGTCTGCTTGAGTACATCATATTATACGCAACTATAATGTGTATGAGTATATATATAAATAGATCTGTATATAAATATATACGACACTGGCGCAGATTTATCTCGGCTCATGAAATATTAGGGGGGCCCTCACCCTCTTCTCTCATAGTCCAAGAGAATTACGCAAGGTATCACGTACTGAATTCTCTTCATATGGGAAGAAGAAATCCTGTTAAAGACGCAACAGGCTAGAACAGCAATACTCAACCTTTCTTTATCGCGGAATGCCGCGGGCTACACTTGGATCCTTGGATGTTCCAAAATTCAAGAAGGTCGCAGTTCAAACATCGGTAAGGGTCCCTCTTGAGAGCTGAACAACTCGAGTAAGGTCTGTCGAGTATGGTTTGTAACTGGATACTGAGGTGAACATGTTGCGAAATCTTTTGCTGGGATTTAGTACCAGACCCATGACTCGGTAGATTTCACCAATATATTTTTCAGCCCCCAGAAGGCCTGTTAAGTTCCATTTGATTTGAATAGGATTAACAGGGCTTTTAAGCTAATAGGCTGTTTTAAGGTTGCCATGACTCGGTAGATTTCACCAATATTTTTTTCAGCCCCCAGAAGGCCTGTTAAGTTCCATTTGATTTGAATAGGATTAACAGGGCTTTTAAGCTAATAGGCTGTTTTAAGGTTGGCAGAACTCCCCCCTTAGTGTCTTAACTTAGCTGTCAAGGGCCGTACAGAAAAGTTTAGCAGGTCGCAGGTTGAGTATGTCTGGGCTTAGAATGCTAAATGAAGAATATTAACGAGTTCAAGGAGCTCAGTGTTTACATTCACCAGACTAGAACTCTCGCGCGGCTTTCCTGAAATGTGCACTGTGTGTGGTTCTGAGTTCTGAGCTACTGGAGTCAGAACCCCCCCATTAGTGTCTTAGCTTAGCTGTCAAGGGCCGTACAGAAAAGTTTAGCAGGTCGCAGGTTGAGTATGTCTGGGCTTAGAATGCTAAATGAAGAATATTAACGAAAGCGGAGTACCTACCTACTAGGATGTTGCCCGTTGCGCTGGTAGGCCTGTTTGTGTGAAATGATTTATTTTACCTCGGTAGAATAGAAGCTTTTTCGTCCGTACATATCAAAGCGGAGTTAGTTAGGCGTCAAAATTATGCTCTTAAACCAACTAATCAGTTTCCAGACTTAATCTTTGATCATATTACGAAAATCGAAATTACGAAGATCCTTGGTTCTAATTCTAATCTTCTGCGATTCGCTCAAACTCGATCCTATATCCGAGAATAAACTCCAACTGCTTCAGTTCCACGAGTTTCTCTCTCTCCATGGAGCTGGAGCTCCATTTCTAACTCTATTTCGATCCTATTCCTTCAAACCGAGAATGAACTGCTACTGCCCCGATCCTATATCCGAGAATGAACTGCAACTGCTTCAGTTCCACGAGTTTCTATCTCTCCATGGAGCTGGAGCTCCATTTCTAACTCTATTTCGATCCTATTCCTTCAAACCGAGAATGAACTGCTACTGCCATTCCACGAGTTTCTATCTCTCTATAGAAACTCGAGTTTCTTTTTCGAGTTTCTATCTCTATTTCGATCCTATATTCGTAAATTCGTTCAAACCCAGAATGAACTGCCACGAGTTTCTATCTCTCCATTTCTAATTCTCCAATTTCATACCAATTCCTGCGATTTTTGGACTCCGAACTTATTAAAGCGGAGTACCTACCTACTAGAATGTTGCCCGTTGCGCTAGTTGCCTGATTGACCTGTTTGTGTGAAAAGACTGCGAAGGATAGACTGGACGAGATTAATTTTCTTTTACCTTGATAGAATAGGAACCTTTTAGCCCTTACATATTAACTTGGAGTTGGATAGCCGTCAAAATTGTGTTCTTAAACCTACTAGTCAGTTTCCAGACTTATAGTCCTTGAATATATTACAAAATTACGAATCTCTTTGTATCCAAGTCTAATCTTCTACGATTCGTTCAAACCCGATCCTATATCCGAGAATTGCGCTAGTTGCCTGATTGACCTGTTTGTGTGAAAAAGACTGCGAAGGATAGACTGGACGAGATTAATTTTTTTTTTACCTTGATAGAATAGGAACCTTTTAGCCCTTACATACCAACTTGGAGTTGGATAGCCGTCGAAATTGTGTTCTTAAACCTACTAGTCAGTTTCCAGACTTAATCCTTGAATATATTACAAAATTACGAATCTCTTTGTATCCAAGTCTAATCTTCTACGATTCGTTCAAACCCGATCCTATATCCGAGAATGAACTGCAACTGCTTCAGTTCCACGAGTTTCTATCTCTCCATGGAGCTGGAGCTCCATTTCTAACTCTATTTCGATCCTATTCCTTCAAACCGAGAATGAACTGCTACTGCCATTCCACGAGTTTCTATCTCTATTTCGATCCTATATTCGTAAATTCGTTCAAACCCAGAATGAACTGCCACGAGTTTCTATCTCTCCATTTCTAACTCTATTTTCTATCATGGTGACAATTTACCGCATGAGTACCCGCAACCCAAACTGTGCCTATCTTGCAAGTCTCATGACACTATCAAGTGTATCCTCCTCTCTAATCTATCCAGGCATCGGCCATACGATGTCAATGTACTCTGTGAAACATGTGATGAACAACAGACACACCATGATGAATATTATACGATGCA
>NW_007379555.1:38745-47856 GCF_000475195.1 Diaphorina citri
AAAAAAAATAGACTTTAACCACAAAGCTTCTAGGGTACTACTCACACACCAACAAATATTTTACACCAGAGCCATACAATGCAATCATTTTTTTTTTCTTTTTTATATTGTATACAGGGTGGTTCGTGATTTTCGAACCACGCTTATATCTCAGAAACGGCTGGGGATTAAGGAATGAAATAAACGGCATCATGTAGATGAAATTTTGATGATTAAAATGGCTTTTTTTAAATTTGCAATTTTTTTTGCAAAATGGCCCATTTTTTGCCAAATATAGGTCACTCTTATGGGAACCCCTATTTTTTATTTAATTTTTGGAATCAGCATAAAATTTTAATTAAAAAAATGTATTCACTCGAAAAAATTTGCTCTGCAAAAATTTGCACAAATCGCGATTTTGTGTGCGTCAGTGACCCCAGATTTGATGAACAACGCAGTTGGTCCTGAGTTAGAGCGAAGAATGCCTTACTGTGTACAAACAGATGGATCTCATTTTGAACAGCTTTTATAAATTTGTTTGTTGTTGTTGATTGTTGTTGAAATAGTTAAGTGAATAATACAAAAACTAAAGAAATAATTAAGAAATTGTTTTTCTTTCTCACAGTGTACAGAATTTTTGTAGAGCAAATTTTTTCGAGTGAATACATTTTTTCAATTAAAATTTTATGCTGATTCCAAAAATTAAATAAAAAATGGGGGTTCCCATAAAAGTGACCTATATTTGGCAAAAATGGGCCGCTTTGCAAAAAAATTGCAAATTTAAAAAATGCCATTTTAATCATCAAAATTTCATCTACATGATGCCGTTTATTTCATTCCTTAATTCCCAGCCGTTTCTGAGATATAAGCGTGGTTCGCAAATCACGAACCACCCTGTATAAAAGGAACAGCACTAGGAAAGATAAATAAAGATCTAGGAAGTGTGATCTTTAAAGAAACTAATACCATTTATAAGAAACTAATACCATTTATCCTAAGGGTCATTTCACATTTAGACTGCAAAATTTACCAAGTGAGATGCCCTGCTAATATTGAAGTCGAGAGTCGCGACGTTCTCCCGTTAAATCTCGTCTATCTCAAGATGACAAGACAGTTTTCCTGCCTTTCCAATACATATTATGTGTATGTGCAATGTTCATAGGATGCTGGATAATAGGATAAAGAATTTTCCTCGGCTAAAAAAATCAAATCCTAGCTGTCAGAATTCCAATGACATTGACGTGTTCATAATGACATAGAAGTATCTACATGTTCATAATATGATTGAAAGTGATTTGAAGGACATGGGAGACGATGCTAGGGAATGTCAAAATATGACCACCCAATGTCAAAATTATTGGCCATTGTTGAAATTCATAATTATTACTTCAATACCAAAAAATACGCCGAAAGGTCATATCAAAATAAACCCTATAATTAAAACCGCCTCTCGATTCTAGAAAAATCAAAACAATTAATTTTTACCGAATTTACTTCCATTTCAACAAAGTTCAAAGAATTCGATTTCACTAACTTGATGTCAAAAATTATTCCAAATAGATATTTTGTGAGTCCATCATTAAAATTTTGGTAGTGCGTGGGACTGTTCCAAAACAAAAAATAAAAAATAATGCATTACATCAAAAGTTAAAATAAATATCACGATATGACATAATCATTCAAATTATTTCAACAAAATAAAATTCACTTGATGTCAAAAATTATTCCAAATAGATACCTTGTGAGTCCATCATTAAAATTTTGGTAGTGCGTGGGACTGTTCCAAAACAAATAAAAAATAATGCATTACATCAAAAGTTAAAATAAATATCACGATATGACATAATCATTCAAATTATTTCAACAAAATAAAATTCTACCTCTGTTGTTCTTGTTTTAATTTTTATTTTTCGAGAAAGAAGAGGCGTATTTTTGATCTATGTGTGATGAAATATCGTCAATTTGAAATTTTTTGATAGACCTCCTTGATGTTAAAAATTATTCCAAATAGATACCTTGTGAGTCCATCATTAAAATTTTGGTAGTGCGTAGGACTGTTCCAAAACAAATAAAAAATAATGCATTACATCAAAAGTTAAAATAAATATCACGAAATGACATAATCATTCAAATTATTTCAACAAAATAAAATTCTACCTCTGTTGTTCTTGCTTTAATTTTTATTTTTCGAGAAAGAAGAGGCGTATTTTTGATCTATGTGTGATGAAATATCGTCAATTTGAAATTTTTTGATAGACCTACCCCACCTTAATTGTAGAAGTGACACAATTCATCAGAAATTCTGATTTCTGAAGTATTCTGAAACGTAGATTTTGTTTTCTCTTGAAGCTAGGTGAGTCCTCTCAATCTCAATGTGATTCGTTAGGCATAGAGGTTTCTGCCATTTCTGCCACCTTCGAGATTTACTAATGGCCAATCTTATCA
Source organism: Diaphorina citri (assembly GCF_000475195.1). Lineage (NCBI taxonomy): Eukaryota > Metazoa > Arthropoda > Insecta > Hemiptera > Psyllidae > Diaphorina > Diaphorina citri. The sequence goes on from NW_007379555.1 coordinate 41,170, forward strand.
CTGAGAGTTAACATAGAGTCAACGGTTTTCTTTGACGTCACCGATTTGATTCATATAGGCCAGTATTTCTTTAACTCTGGATTACCTGAAAACTCTGTGGTAAGATCATGCATACACGTGACAAAGATTACAATGAAGTGTTATGAGGGGCAATGTTTTAGCATGGTAATCCGTAATAATTTGTACATTGTGCATCACTCACAGCATAAACTATTTACATGTTAATACACTTTTAGATATACTATTTTCTAACATGGTAGCCCGTACCATGCACGCATACACAAACACCGGTGTGACCTATAAATACGCGTTAAGTCTTGTTGAATTAAGTGAAACATACAAGCGCTAATATTTTCATATTTTTAATAGGATACGCGTTAAGTCTTGTTGAATTAAGTGAAACATACAAGCGCTAATATTTTCATATTTTTAATAGGTATGGACCATGAAATTATTAGTAACATATTGGCCTACTTGGGGTAAGATTTGGTACACGGTTGCGGGCGTCAACCTATACCTCCAATTTCATACCAATTCCTGCGATTTTTGGACTCCGGACTCATTAAAGCGGAGTACCTACCTACTAGGATGCTGCCCGCTGCGCTGGTAGGCCTGTTTGTGTGAAATGATTTATTTTACATTGGTAGAATAGAAACTTTTTTGTCCTTACATATCAACGTGGAGTTAGTTAGGCGTCAAAATTATGCTCTTAAACCAACTCATCAGTTTCCAGACTTAATCTTTGAGCATATTACGAAAATCGAAATTACGAAGATCCTTGGTTCTAATTCTAATCTTCTGCGATTCGCTCAAACTCGATCCTATATCCGAGAATAAACTGCAACTGCTTCAGTTCCACAAGTTTCTCTCTCTCTCCATGGAGCTGGAGCTCCATTGGAGCTCCATTTCTAACCCTATTTCGATCCTATTCCTTCAAACCGAAAATGAACTGCTACTGCCATTCCACGAGTTTCTTTTTCAAGTTTCTATCTCTATTTCGATCCTATATTCGTAAATTCGTTCAAACCCAGAATGATCTGCCACGAGTTTCTATCTCTCCATTTCTAATTTTCTAACTCTATTTTCTATCATGGTGACAATTTACCGCACGAGTACCCGCAACCCAAACTGTGCCTATCTTGCAAGTCTCATGACACTCCTACCCTAATCTCTTTAATTTCGGACGATAAGACCTCCATTATTACAGTTCCCTCTATCAAATATCTCCGAAGAATAGTATTGAGAGCTGAGGAAGGACAAGAACAGTCATGTTTTCAATAACACCCGTCATATTTTCAGGTGTACCTCTTCCGTACAGTCATATTACATGGCCTTGACTATCTTGAGAAGAATAGATCATTGATAACTGTAATAATGATGAACACTCCGGAAAAATCACGCACAGATCACTAACGAGTACCTATACAACAGATATAGGCTGTCCTAATCATATTGCAATTGTACTGTAGGACGTACCACCTGTGCTACACGAAACAGGTAAGTACATTGGAATAGTACAACCAAACAACACTCACGAGATGGTAGAGAACAGCTCGCCTCGTAAGACAGCTTCACAGCTATTGGCACGGCCAAACAAGGTCTATTTTGTCAGCCAAACTTTCAAGTTTTCAAGATCAGAAATGCATGACTAATGCACGACTTGTAATGACGATTGCTACTTCAGCTAATTACCTACAGTTCTACATGCTTGAGGGACAAAAATCATCTTACCGAAAATGCTACTCCTAGTTTACTGTCAGGAATTTAGTGGAAAGAAGTTGTATGATTTGTATCGCATGCCGAAACCTCATTTCAGCAGCATGCAGGCTTCTCACGCACATACAGACGCACGCACTCTGAATGTCTGTATATTGAATAGATACCTATTTAGTCTAGGTAAACTAAAGGCATTTCAGACAAATTAATTTTCTATACACACATTTTATGTGAAAGTTCCAACTCTAGTTTAGTACAGGGTATTTCGATCCTATATTCGTAAATTCGTTCAAACCCAGAATGAACTGCCACGAGTTTCTATCTCTCCATTTCTAACTCTATTTTCTATCATGGTGACAATTTACCGCACGAGTACCCGCAACCCAAACTGTGCCTATCTTGCAAGTCTCATGACACCTGTGTAGGTAAACTAAAGGCATTTCAGACAAATTAATTTTCTATACACACATTTTATGTGAAAGTTCCAACTCTAGTTTAGTACAGGGTTTATACGCTTTTCCCGGAATGAAATTCCATGACTATTCCAGAAGATTTCCACGAGTTTTCCAAGAAATTATGGGGCGGAGGTACTTAAAAATCAGTAAGATTACCCCTTCATTTAAATAAAATATACAATATGCAGAACGTCAAGGAATATGAGGGGGACTCATGACACTATCAAGTGTATCCTCCTCTCTAATCTATCCAGGCATCGGCCATACGATGTCAATGTACTCTGTGAAACATGTGATGAACAACAGACACACCATGATGAATATTATACGATGCAGTGTACTCAATAGAAGGAGGCAGAGTTGACAAGAGTTTGCTTGGAATACGGCAGAAGGGAGGGATTTGTGGAAACTTTGGCCGCTTGGGGCCGGACGAATGAACACATGGAAATGACAAGGACGGTCCCAGAGGTTCCTTCCATCTGTTTCATCCTGAGGTGGTCCTGAGAGACTATATGAAAGGAACAGCACTAGGAAAGATAAAGAAAGATCTAGGAAGTGAAGTGTGATCTTTAAAGAAACTAATAGGTACCATTTTTTAGGATTTCTGGTATCCTGAGGGCCATTTCACATTTAGACTGCAAAATTTACCAAGTGAGATGCCCTGCTAATATTGAAGTCGGCTTACATATGTACATATCTACATCTAACATATTATCTATCTACTTATCTACCACGTCGGTCTCTGTATATGAGATGAGTAGCTTCTGTTTTTCAACCATCCTCAGGATAATTTCATTTACTACACCTGCAGACTGGTAATTGTTCTGGCAACATGATTAGAGTTTCAGGAGCTAATCACTGCTATCTTCGTACAGTTGTCGGTCGCGAGTCTATCTATCTGGGAACCCAGGGTATCTTAAGGCCCGTTCCTACTTGTCGTTCGGGGGAAAATCGTGTCGAACGTAGTAGGAACTAAAAGGAACAGCACTAGGAAAGATAAACAAAGATCTAGGAAGTGAAGTGTGATCTTTAAAGAACTAATAGGTACCATTTTTTTAGGATTTCTGGTATCCTGAGGGCCATTTCACATTTAGACTGCAAAATTTACCAAGTGAGATGCCCTGCTAATATTGAAGTCGAGAGTCGAGACGTTCTCCCGTTAAATCTCGTCTATCTCAAGATGACAAGACAGTTTTCCTGCCTTTCCAATACATATTATGTGCAATGTTCATAGGACGCTGGATAATAGGATAAAGAATTTTCCTCGGCTAAAAAAATCAAATCCTAGCTGTCAGAATTCCAATGACATTGGCGTGTTCATAATGACATTAATAACAGTGTCACGTTTTTCAAGTGTGTCATCATCTCATCATGTGAGGTTATTATAAATGTTAATTAAATCCACAGGATAGAATCCAGGATCCTATTATGTGCAATGTTCATAGGACGCCGGATAATAGGATAAAGAATTTTCCTCGGCTAAAAAAATCAAATCCTAGCTGTCAGAATTCCAATGACATTGACGTGTTCATAATGACATTAATGACAGTGTCACGTTTTTCAAGTGTGTCATCATCTCATCATGTGAGGTTATTATAAATGTTAATTAAATCCACAGGATAGAATCCAGGATGTACAACATTCCACACGTTAATTACCTAGCATCACCGTGAGCTGTAAATCCGGGAGTCATCTCGATTAATTTTCCCAATCAACTTTCTATCGTGGCCCGTATTCAAATAACCGTGGACCGTGGAGCATCATCATTGGAAAATGGAAATCTATGACATTTTTAATTGATTCATTTTCTCGGGAGTAATTAGAACAAATTTCATCATATCTTTCTTTGATTGGATACAATGATTTCCCATTTTTCTAATGGTTTAAAGCCCGTGGGAACGTGGGTATAATTAATTTGACGTTAATGTTCTGTCAACCAGGCCAAAGTTATACAACATTCCACACGTAAATTACCTAGCATCACCGTGAGCTGTAAATCCGGGAGTCATCTCGATTAATTTTCCCAATCAACTTTCTATCATGGCCCGTATTCAAATAACCGTGGACCATCATCATTGGAAAATGGAAATCTAGGACATTTTTAATTGATTCATTTTCTCGGGAGTAATTAGAACAAATTTCATCATATCGTTCTTTGATTAAATACAATGATTTCCCATTTTTCTAATGGTTTAAAGCCCGTGGGTATAATTAATTTGACGTTAATGTTCTGTCAACCAGGCCAAAGTTGACGAAAGAAACAACTTATTATCCACTGGATCACCATCCAAGTGTTCAACAAGATCAACACATAATCCATATCGCAATAAACCAATGGATTATCTCAGCCTATGGAAACCTCTGAAATAAGTCCACAGCCTTGTGGTTTTAAGTAAACAAAAATTCCAATTCACAGAAATATCAATATACATAATTTCATATTTTTTTAGGTTCATCTAGTAATCCAGTTCACATGACAAAATATGCTAAGGTGACCTCAGAATTTTCATAGACTATCACACGTTTTCTGTCACAGTTCCATGTGATTGTGGGCTTCTGTTCAATATTCATGATTTACATTCTGCAGGCCCACCGCTTATGTAGTCGCAGTCAAATCAAAGATCTAATGGTTTGCAGCAGAGATTGCTTGCTTAGATGCTTGGGATTTCTTTGGCGGACTGAGCTTCTGTTCAATATTCATGATTTACATTCTGGATGATTCTGCAGGCCCACCGCTTATGTAGTCGCAGTCAAGTCAAAGATCTAATGGTTTGCAGCAGAGATTGCTTGCTTAGATGCTTGGGATTTCTTTGGCGGACTGTCTCTGAACTCGGTAAGTGTGCGGTCCAATGTAAAGTAATATGAAACAAGCTGGACGTAAGGTGATGGATAAGTGTGATGCGTGCACCTTCAAAGTTCTTGGAGAGCCAAATATGTGCAGTACGGGTCTCTCTGAAGCAATCCAGGCTGAAATTCTGGACGGGAGCGATAGACAGGAATGAATGGATGAACGTCAAAATCTAATCAATACCTACACTACACTTAACAGCGGTTACCACCGATTACTAAACTAATCTAAACATTCTAAACAGAAGCCATATAAATCGGAGGACTATTTCACAACTAAGTGTGATGCGTGCACCTTCAAAGTTCTTGGAGAGCCAAATATGTGCAGTACGGGTCTCTCTGAAGCAATCCAGGCTGAAATTCTGGACGGGAGCGATAGACAGGAATGAATGGATGAACGTGAAAAATCTAATCAATACCTACAGTCCTACACTTAACAGCGGTTACCACCGATTACTAAACTAATCTAAACATTCTAAACAGAAGCCATATAAATCGGAGGACTATTTCACCACGACCTACACTTAGCAGCGGTTACCAGGTTACCACCGATTACTAAACTAATCTAAACATTCTAAACAGAAGCCATATAAATCGGAGGACTATTTCACAACCATTTCAACGAGATATATTAATATCGCAATAACCCAATGGATTATCTCAGCCTATGAAAACCTAACTCTGAAATAAGTCCACAGCCTTGTGGTTTTAAGTAAACAAAACACCATTTCAACGAGATATATTCATATCGCAATAACCCAATGGATTATCTCAGCCTATGAAAACCTAACTCTGAATAAGTCCACAGCCTTGTGGTTTTAGTAAACAAAAATTCCAATTCACAGAAATATCAATATACATAATTTCATATTTTTTTAGGTTCATCTAGTATTCCAGTTCACATGACAAAATATGCTAAGGTGACCTCAGAATTTTCATAGACTATCACACGTTTTCTGTCACAGTTCCATGTGATTGTGCTCCCGGAATGAAATTCCATGACTCTTCCAGAAGATTTCCATGAGTTTTCCAAGAAATTATGGTACTTAAAAATCAGTAAGATTACCCCTTCATTTAAATAAAATATACAATATGCAGAACGTTAAGGAATAAAAGGCGGAATGCGCTGCAGGCCGTTTTTCGGAAAAAACTTGATATTTAATTTGAACATTTTAATTTTTGGTTGGGTGGCAAATTCCATGTACTTCATTTAAATAAAATATACAATATGCAGAACGTTAAGGAATATAAGGCGGAATGCGCTGCAGGCCGTTTTTCGGAAAAAACTTGATATTTAATTTGAACATTTTAATTTTTGGTTGGGTGGCAAATTCCATCAGGGTGGTTCGTGATTTGCGAACCACGCTTATATCTCAGAAACGGCTGGGAATTAAGGAATGAAATAGGTTGGGTGGCAAATTCCATGACTTTTCCAGGTTTTCTTTAATTTTTTACGATTTTTCATGACTTTTTTTTTGCCGATTTTCAGATTCCATGACTTTTCCAGGTTTTCCAGTTTTTCCAGGTCGTGTATAAACGATGTAGTAGAACTAACAAACTTTCAACTTCCGTGTCTTCGTGGGTCGGCTATTCACGCCACTTCGAAGGTCCTGGGTTCGACTTCCGAGCAGTCACAAGATTTTTGGGAGCGCAATCGGCTTAATTATTA
>NW_007379556.1:0-20000 GCF_000475195.1 Diaphorina citri
TGAACCTTTGACCCTAATTCTGGGTATTTCTATCGTTTAGTAAAAAGATCGAAATTCTGTTTTTGTTTAAATAAGACAGGATTTTTTCTCTCTCTTTTTAAGTAATACCTAGATATCGTATGATTTTTTTTTCAGATTTTGCAAGTCTCGAGAGTTTTCAAAACAGTCTCGAGTAAGGTCTACAGTTCACAGAACGACTAGTAATACTTTGTGTACATTCCTAAAAGTTTAACTTTGCAGTGACACACATGATGTTGGACTTCATACCACTCGTTTGTGTAATCTCCAGAAAAAAAGAGGCGTTCTTTTTTTACAACTCACTCACACTTCACACATCTCTGCTCTCAATGGAATCTCCACCCTGTAGATTGTTCTCTCTAGAACTCCTAGGGCTTCCCAGTATGTGCTACCCCGAGCACATGTAGTTTGCATTCCAAGTTCCGGAGGAGCCCTCCTCATCAGGAAGAGGCGTTCTTTTTTTTTACAACTCACGCACTCTTCACACATCTCTGACATCTCTGCTCTCAATGGAATCTATCTCCTGCCACCCTGTAGAATCTGTAGATTGTTCCCTCTAGAACTCCTAGGGCTTCCCAGTATGTGCTACCCCGAGCACATGTAGTTTGCATTCCAAGTTCCGGAGGAGCCCTCGTCATCAGGTGTTCTCCAGTTACCCTCCTTGCCCTCATTATGGCGTATCCGGTGTTAGGATCCCCCTGTCAAGAGGAAACACTCGCAGTTTCTCTCCCGAACAAAACAAAATCTAGAGCAACCCGAACCTTCGAGATCCCTTTCTTCTATTGAAGATCCTTACTTTAACCTTTCTTCTATTGAGAATTTGAGATCCCCTTCCCTACCTTACTTCAATTTGAGATTCTCTCTATTTCAGATCTTAACCTTTCTTCCATTGAAGATCCTTTTTTCAAAATAAAAGGAAAAAATCTAATAAATAAGAAGTGTCCCAAAACCTTTGTTCTTTTGAAGTTGATTTCGACCTATTGTCAAGACAAGGAGGCCTGATTATTGAAATTCAAAACACAAGAGTCGAGGAACGTATACTGATCTACTGAGGACATAGGAGAACTTTTTCAGTCTTATTGGGCCGCCAATACCACTAGGTCAGACCTAGATCGGACATTTCCACCAGATACGTTCCGACTGTCTGACAGATCGGAATCGGAACATGTGTGGCGGAATCGGAATATGTGTGGCGGAAATTTGGCTACGGAAAGTCGAAGCATGCATCGCCAGACTTAGCTGACAGTTGACAGTATAAACGTAGGACGTAGGTACACTTGGGCGCCACTAGTCAGGGAATCGTACACCTAGACTATTTACCTAGGCACCGCCGCGCCGCTTCGTCAGAAATGACTCATACCTCCCCTACCTCCTTCCACTAATCGTCCACTAGATAATAACAAGGGGTGACGAGGAATTGAGGCCACTAGTGGCCACAAGTGGGGACAACCAAACTGATAAATGATATCATATCTGATACGGACCTACCTCTCTTGGAAGAAGACCTAAGTACGTACAATTAGAGGATAAAAGATTTTTACCTGTATAGATGGAGAAAATAATACCTACATATTAAGGAGACTAGATATACCTTTGTAGATAGATAGAAGAATACTCAATAGGTACGAAAAAAAAGGTAAAAAGAGAATCTACCTATGTAGATGGATAGGTAGATAGATATAACCAGAAATCCCTTTATCCGGACTCTTTATCTTTCGATAGAACACAGGAGATAAATAAAAGAAATAATATAATACAAAATAAAAGAATTCGGGGAAACGAGATCTTTCAAGAGGAACTCAAAAAAAAGAATCTCTTCTGAAAGATAAACACAAAGAATCCTCCAACAAGAGAATTCCAAGGTCTAGTTCTCTTTCTCTTCAAAAAAGGAGAAAGAAGTAGGCAAGCAAAGGAAAAGCAAAAGATATAAAAACGAGATCTTTCAAGAGGAACTCGAAAAAAGAATCTCTTCTGAAAGATAAACACAAAGAATCCAACAAGAGAATTCCAAGGTCTAGTTCTCTTCAAAAGAGGAGAAAGAAGTAGGTAAGCAAAGGAAAAGCAAAGGATATAAATATGATACAGTAGAGTGCAAAATATTTGGAACACTTTTTCCATCCCTTCACTCTCTGATAGACTCTGTAAGCCAAATTTGGCACTTCTTCCATCCCTTCACTCTCTGATAGACTCTGTAAGCCAGTCTAGTTAGCTTGGAGGGGTGTAGTTTGGGTTTTCTAGGTCCTTGGGGTGTAGTTTGGGTTTTCTGGGCGGCTCTAATTTTTGACGGAAAAATGGTTGATATTGACATTTTTCTCAAGTCACCCTACGGCCTGCCTCGAATTTTCTAAAGACACGTGAGTGTAGGATTGTTCAATGTTCATTCTTCATCTAGATTTTGGTACCTTGTATTTTTCGAAGCCCCAGGCGTCAAAAAATGAGCATATGTATATGTTTTTTTAGGAATTTCTACGTCTCGTCTGTGAGAAATTGAAATGTGAGGGGTGGTAGTATCAGAGGTTCTCAGAAGAACGGGACTTTTCAGGCTGGGGTAAAGGGACTTTTCAGTCCCATGTTGCCAGGATAAATACAGGGTAAGTATTTATGCCCGTAACTCGCGCACAGACCGTAAGACAGGCCTAGGTCTCGAGCTTTTTTCGCCACACACGTTCTGACGGCTTGAACGTGAAGGGCTGCCTGGCAGGCATCATACACATTTAGGTATGTATTGAGGAAAAGAACCCCCAGATAAGGTCACAAACCTGATTAAAAAGGTTGGTCAGGTGGGTAGGCACCTCTCTTTCATAATAATCACAATACACAAGGACCTAAGTAACTGTTAATTGTGTTACCTTTTTTCCAAGAAACCCCACTTGATTGTCTGGATACCTATTGAAAAAGAATTTTGTAGGTTTTTTTGCACATCCCTGGGGACTTCTTTAAGTGTCATTATAAGAAAGAAGGTGGTAATTTTACCATATAGCCTTGTAGCTTGTAGCCCAATAGGTAGTTTCATAGGTGATATTTTTGTGATATTTTTATCAGTTAGATTACCTTTTTTCCAAGAAACCCCACTTGATTGTCTGGATAGCTATTCAAAAAGAATTTTGTAGGTTTTTTTTGCACATCCCTGAGGACTTTTTTAAGTGCCATTATAAGAAAGAAGGTGGTAATTTTACCATATAGCCTTGCAGCCCAGTACTTGGTAGTTTCATAGGTGATATTTTTGTGATATTTTTATCAGTTAGGTAGGAAGGTTTAGCACCTGCCTGCGTTCTTTATGGGTACCTAGCCCACTTGATTGTCTGAATACCTATTGAAAAAGAATTTTGTAGGGTTTTTTTTGCACATCACTGGGGACTTTTTTAAGTGCCATTATAAGAAAGAAGGTGGTAATTTTACCCTATAGCCTTGTAGCTTGTAGCCCAGTACTTGGTAGTTTCATAGGTGATATTTTTATCAGTTAGGTAGGAAGCTTTAGCACCTGCCTGCGTTCTTTATGGGTACCTAGGTGTTCTCCAGAACTAAGTATTAAGTATTCCGAAAAGAAACCTGTTCCCTTATCTTGTTTTCTTATAGGTACGAAAACAAAGTAAGTTCCATTGAATCTTATATGGTGTTTTATGGGTACCTAGGTGTTCTCCAGAACTAAGTATTACTTAAGTATTCCGAAAAGAAACCTGTTCCCTTATCTTGTTTTCTTATAGGTACGAAAACAAAGTAAGTTCCATTGAATCTTATATGGTGCTCTATATCTTTTATCTTATCAGCAGCTCCTCACACAAACACACATGTTCACAAGATACCTATGTAAACCTTGTGACAAAAATCCCGAGAGAAGTTTTTTCTTCTTTTTTTTTTAGAATCTTCTTTTTGAATCGAAAAAAAATCAACAGATGGCAACCAACTCTCGAAGAACCATATGGCATGTGTGAAGAGGCGACAAAAATCCCGAGAGAAGTTTTTTCTTCTTTTTTTTTAGAATCTTCTTTTTGAATCGAAAAAAAATCAACAGATGGCAACCAACTCTCGAAGAACCATATGGCATGTGTGAAGAGGATTAGGATGGTTGCTCAATGTAGATTCCAGATTTTGAGAATTGGTGAGACACTGAGAGAAAATGTTAAATTTTACATTCAAGAAAAATTAAAATTAAGAAAATGGGCTTTGATTGCTTTGAAAGTACACAAATAGGGTTAAATAGGGTGCCTTTTTCCATGGCTTTAAATTGAGATCTCTGAGGCTAGTTGTTTGTGTCAATTAAAGTTTGAAGTTACTTGATCTACTGATAATGTAGGTAGATCTGAAGATACTTCCACCCCTGGTGGAGGTGGACGATTGAAAGAGGGCACCTAGAGGCGAAATTCCCCCCTATTAGAGCATAGAATGTGTTCCTTTGCCAAGAATTTGGGCTACAAATGCTACAAGGGTGCTATGCACACACACTCTTTTCTCCCTTTTGAACCTACGCGTGGTGCAAGAGGATCCCCATCTTTTAGGACCTTTGCGTGCTGAATGCATGTAAACATGAGATTAGCCTTTGAAAAACTCATGCAACGTGGGTTGTGATCTTTGTTTGGGTTCTGCTTGGTACCCAAAAAGAGGTTCACAATGGCCTTTCTTCTTCTTCTTCTTCTTCTTCTTCAAAAAAAAAAAAAAGAATCCTGACTAAGTACCTATTCCTTGGTGGTGTAGTGGTCAAGGTGCTCGCATGGTAAAAGGAGGGCGTGGGTTCAATCCCAGCCGAGGTACCTATGGAATTTTATCCCCAATATAATTTGAGAATTTGACCACAATAATAGTAATAGCCTACTGCTGGAGTAAAGGGACTTTTCAGTCCTATGCAAGCAGTATAAATAGGCACCATTATTATTAATCCTGACTGAAAAAGGATTCTCAAAGTTTCGTTAAATAAGTAGGCATGTCCTTTAGAAACAGTCTTTCTTTCCTTAGGACCTAATGCAAAAGCTGTGTTTTTACCAAAAACCAACAAAAAAGGCACCCAAAAGGCCCCCACATAGGCTTGAAATCTTGCTAATTTGTTAAACAACTTTAGCTAGTATAAGGTACCTATCAAATTTGAGAATCATTTTAGAACAAACTGATTTGATAAATAAATAGATAACTACCTACCCAAGTTAAGACAGTGTATTTACAAGTTGTAGAGTCTTTGCTATGTATCCTACGCAAATACCTACCTACCTAACGTATGTACCTGGACAGGTAGGTGGCAAGACAAACTTGGGGCTTTCAAACTTTACCAATCCATAAATGAATTGATAAGAATTACTAGGTGGATTATACATAATTAATTGATGTCATACAGCATTATCGAAATTGGAGAGCTGAAGTGGCCATCAATAAAGGTCCCCAAACCCTAGCTGTTGGCTGTTTTCACAGTTCACGCCCACACTGCTCTTTTGATATTTATTAAGGTGTGTCCCCACATAGTCGACCGGCCATCGATTGATGTCGACTGAACCGTCCACAATCCACATTGCCTCAACAACATCGATTCACCTCGTCGATCAAAGGCCGGGGTATGAAGGACACACATTTACGACTATGTTTGGATCACAATCCACATTGCCTCAACAACATCGATTCACCTCGTCGATCAAAGGCCGGGGTATGAAGGACACACATTTACGACTATGTTTGGACTCACCTTCACGGAGATTTCTAATTGCGAACAATTTCCTCGAGAACAGGACAGGTAGAAAAAGACGACACCTAATTGCGGACACTTGAAAAAGGGTACACGGACTGCAAGGAAAATGCTAGTTGCGAATACCTAATTTGCGGACACTTGAAAAAGAGTACACGGACTGCAAGGAAAATACTAGTTGCGGACCATACGGTCAGTCCTGATCCATACGAAAGAACTGTCCAAAATTTACAAGAAACGCTAGTTGCGGACCATACGGTCAGTCCTGATCCATACGAAAGAACTGTCCAAAATTTACAAGAAACAATATCGCAATGAGCAAAAACGGATTTAACGGGTGACTGTGTGATGTCACATAAGGTCATCTGATGATCTGACCAAGCAAACATGAACGCGTGAAAACCATTAAACCACACCGAAAGAATCTTCTTTTCAAAATTTACAAGAAACAATATCGCAATGAGCAAAAACGGATTTAACGGGTGACTGTGATGTCACATAAGGTCATCTGATGATCTGACCAAGCAAACATGAACGCGTGAAAACCATTAAACCACACCGAAAGAATCTTCTTTCCCGAAGACATGGGTCTCCAGGTGTTTACCTGATCCAGAAACTTTTCCAGAACCATTATCAATTAATTGAATTAATTCTGTTATGCACTTATGTGTGAATAAAAACTACGATTTACCTACATCCCGAAGCCTGATTTGAATAATATCGCGTTCAGGAAATAATAATGATGATAATATATACATAAAATCACCGAGACTATTCAGTCTCAGAAGGAAAGGATCCTCGCATTTCCTGGGAACATCGTGTCTAGACTTGGGAAACCGTTCGCATTGCCTTGATGTTTTCCGCCACCCCTACTTAAATTAATGTCCCTAACCCACTACCTATCACCCAAGAAAATGAAATTGAAAGTTATCTTACCTTGTCTTCCTACAATTTCAGCCACATGTTCAAAGGGTTTATTTGATGGTGTGTATTGCAAAAAAAAAATGCCTTGATGTTTTCCGCCACCCCTACTTAAATGTCCCTAACCCACTACCTATCACCCAAGAAAATGAAATTGAAAGTTATCTTACCTTGTCTTCCTACAATTTCAGCCACATGTTCAGAGCTAGGTACTGGTACACATTCCGTCATGTTAGCCGACTTCTTGTTTCGCAGATCTTCGGCAGACTCCTGTAGGAAGCTGGGCAGGTGTGGAGAACCATTCAGTCCCAGGGGGGAGTCAGGCTCCGAAGACAAATTCATTCCAGAACCATTATTAATTAATTGAATTAATTCTGTTATGCACTTATGTGTGAATAAAAAACCACGATTTACCTACATCCCGAAGACTGATTTGAATAATATCGCGTTCAGGAAATAATACTCATGATAATATATAAATAAAATTACCGAGACTATTCAGTCTCAGAAGGAAAGGATCCTCGCATTTCCTGGGAACATCGTGTCTAGACTTGGGAAACCGTTCGCCAAGGGTCTCGACCGTTCTCAGGGTTTTGAATTCTGGGTCTCGCAATCTACTTTCAATAGAAAACCCTGCGAGCGAAGGGGGGGAATCAGGAAATCTTTTGTTTCAACACTTCTCCGAAAAAAAATTCCCAAGCAGGTTTTGGATAGAAAGGTTGACGCAAAGAACCCTCCAAGACGGTTTCTCCTACCCTAATGTCTACTTTCCCGAGATTCTCCGTCTGAGACGATTGTGTAATGAGAACTGGTTCAGAGGGGTTCAAATGAGGGGGCCTTGGGCTTTTGTTAGGGCTTGGTTTTCTTTGTAAAGATGGGGCAATCTGATTTGAGCAAGCTTAGGTCGCGAAGGTCGACTGCTCCTTGTGAAACGGAAGATTTTGTGTGTTTCGTGTATTTTTATATTGTTTTTGATTGCTTAGGTAATTGTTGAAGGGTGTCGGTTGTGTGCGTGGTAGACAATTAGCAAGGGCCATCTCAATAAAGCCAGGATAGAAGGGTGAAAGTGTTTAAGATTTTGTGTGTTTCGTGTATTTTTATATTGTTTTTGATTGCTTAATTGTTGAAGGGTGTCGGTTGTGTGCGTGGTAGACATAGACAATTAGCAAGGGCCATCTCAATAAAGCCAGGATAGAAGGGTGGAAGTGTTTCTGAAAATGAAATGAAGAAAGTAAAAAAGATCACATTCAGTTCAAGGGTTTTATCAAAAACAGATAAAAGAACTTGCTACACAATTAAATGTCCTCATTGGATCTTCTCTATGTATGAGAGGTTCGGACGCTTCTCGTAAATTACCAATCTTCCCCATTCACCTTCAAACAAAAGTTCATCATCCGAAAAAAAAAAACCTCAAAACAATACCAGCAATAAATATCAAAAGGAAAAAGCAATAGGAATAGAGGGAAGAATCCTAATCGAAAATTCTACACCGCCAAAAAACGTAAAGCAGGGGAAACGTTCAGAGGCAAATGTGTTGGTATATTTTCACCAGGTGAAAAAAAGCTGCATTATAAAAAGGGTGTTACCATGGGAACGTTATATAAAATGCCTAGACTTTGGTTCCTCTCTCTTCAGGAGGAAAATACATAAGGAAGAGGTGATTGACTCGGAGAGACGAATTCAAAGGCATTGCATTTTTATCAAGAAAAGGAGAGTGGAACCGTTCAAGAGGGAGGATGTTCCCCCACCCGCTGATTATGAGCAGGGAGGAGACTGGAAGGTGGGGCAGATCCCCTCAAAACAATACCAGCAATAAATATCAAAAGGAAAAAGCAATAGAGGGAAGAATCCTAATCGAAAATTCTACACCGCCAAAAAACGTAAAGCAGGGGAAACGTTCAGAGGCAAATGTGTTGGTATATTCAAAACAATACCAGCAATAAATATCAAAAGGAAAAAGCAATAGAGGGAAGAATCCTAATCGAAAATTCCACACCGCCAAAAAACGTAAAGCAGGGGAAACGTTCAGAGGCAAATGTGTTAGTATATTTTCACCAGGTGAAAAAAAGCTGCATTATAAAAAGGGTGTTACCATGGCAACGTTATATAAAATGCCTAGACTTTGGTTCCTCTCTCTTCAGGAGGAAAATACATAAGGGAGAGGTGATTGACTCGGAGAGACGAATTCAAAGACATTGCATTTTTATCAAGAAAAGGAGAGTGGAACCGTTCTAAGAGGGAGGATGTTCCCCCACCCGCTGATTATGAGCAGGGAGGAGACTGGAAGGTGGGGCAGACCCCCCAACCCTTTGTTTTCTTTGTGAGCAAAACTGACGGAAAGGGGGCTTTAAGGGAGTGTTCCCTCTTTCATCCCTGGTCGGGACATCATTGCATTTTTATCAAGAAAAGGAGAGTGGAACCGTTCTAAGAGGGAGGATGTTCCCCCACCCGCTGACTATGAGCAGGGAGGAGACTGGAAGGTGGGGCAGATCCCCCAACCCTTTGTTTTCTTTGTGAGCAAAACTGACGGAAAGGGGGCTTTAAGGGAGCGTTCCCTCTTTCATCCCTGGTCGGGACATGGGAGGAGGAAGTCTCCAACCTCTCATGCTCTTTCCCGAGACCGTCCTACCCCTCCCTACTCGGGAGATGGGAGGATAAGGACTCCAGCCTCTTTTGCTTTTTCACGAGACCGTCCTACCCCTCCCTACTCGGGAGATGGGAGGATAAGGACTCCAGCCTCTTATGCTCTTTCCCGAGACCGTCCCGTCCTACCCTTTCTCCATGTTCCATCGTATGTTCAAACATTCCACAGTTTATAGGACGATACTCCTGGAGCTGGAACGCTTGTTTGTTTTTCCCTTTCGTACAAGTCCTTTCCCTTTATCCAAGTCCTTTCCCTTCCTACAAGTCCTTTCCCTTCATCCAAGTCTTTCGCTTCCTACAAGTCCTTTCCCTTCATCCAAGTCTTTCGCTTCCTACAAGTCCTTTCCCTTCGTCCAAGTCTTTCGCTTCCTACAAGTCCTTTCTCTTCCTACAAGTCCTTTCCCTTCATCCAAGTCCTTTCCCTTCGTCCAAGTCCTTTCCCTTCCTACGAGTCCTTTTCCTTCATCCAAGTCCTTTCCCTTCGTCCAAGTCCTTTCCCTTCGTCCAAGTCTTTCGCTTCCTACAAGTCCTTTCCCTTCATCCAAGTCCTTTCCCTTCATCCAAGTCCTTTCCCTTCATCCAAGTCCTTTCCCTTCATCCAAGTTACCCCTCCCTACTCGGGAGATGGAAGGATAAGGACTCCAGCCTCTTTTGCTTTTTCACGAGACCGTTCCGTCCTACCCTTTCTCCATGTTCCATCGTATGTTCAAACATTTTACAGTTTATAGGACGATACTCCTGGAGCTGGAACGCTTGTTTGGTCCTACCCTTTCTCCATGTTCCATCGTATGTTCAAACATTTTACAGTTTATAGGACGATACTCCTGGAGCTGGAACGCTTGTTTGTTTTTCCCTTTCCTACAAGTCCTTTCCCTTCATCCAAGTCCTTTCCCTTCGTCCAAGTCTTTCGCTTGCTACAAGTCCTTTCCCTTTATCCAAGTCCTGTCCCTTCCTACAAGTCCTTTCCCTTCGTCCAAGTCCTTTCCCTTCCCACGAGTCCTTTCCCTTCATCCAAGTCCTTTCCCTTCGTCCAAGTCCTTTCCCTTCCCACGAGTCCTTTCCCATCATCCAAGTCCTTTCCCTTCGTCCAAGTCTTTCGCTTCCTACAAGTCCTTTCCCTTTATCCAAGTCCTGTCCCTTCCTACAAGTCCTTTCCCTTCATCCAAGTCCTTTCCCTTCGTCCAAGTCTTTCGCTTGCTACCTCCAAGTCGTACAACTCGACGTCCTGTCCCGTACAAGTCCTTTCGCTTCCTACAAGTCCTTTCCCTTCGTCCAAGTCTTTCGCTTCCTACAAGTCCTTTCCCTTCCTACAAGTCCTTTCCCTTCATCCAAGTCTTTCGCTTCCTACAAGTCCTTTCCCTTCATCCAAGTCTTTCGCTTCCTACAAGTCCTTTCCCTTCGTCCAAGTCTTTCGCTCCCTACAAGTCCTTTCCCTTCCTACAAGTCCTTTCCCTTCATCCAAGTCCTTTCCCTTCGTCCAAGTCCTTTCCCTTCCTACGAGTCCTTTCCCTTCATCCAAGTCCTTTCCCTTCGTCCAAGTCTTTCGTTTCCTACAAGTCCTTTCCCTTTATCCAAGTCCTTTCCCATCATCCAAGTCCTTTCCCTTCCTACAAGTCTTTCGCTTCCTACAAGTCCTTTCCCTTCATCCAAGTCCTTTCCCTTCCTAAAAGTCCTTTCCCTTCCTACAAGTCCTTTCCCTTCCTACAAGTCCTTTCCCTTCATACAAGTCCTTTCCCTTCCTAAAAGTCCTTTCCCCTCCTACAAGTCCTTTCCCTTCCTACAAGTCCTTTCCCTTCATACAAGTCCTTTCCCTTCCTACAAGTCCTGTCCCTTCCTACAAGTCCTTTCCCTTCCTACAAGTCCTTTCCCTTTATTCAAGTCCTTTCCCTTCCTAAAAGTCCTTTCCCCTCCTACAAGTCCTTTCCCTTCCTACAAGTCCTTTCCCTTCATACAAGTCCTTTCCGTAGTGTAAAAAAAAAGAAGAAGAAGGTGGGTACTTAGTCGTATACCTATTATACTAGTATACTGGAGATAGTAGCCAAAGGGTGGATATTTCTCCTGAATTGGTCTGGAGAACCTGGTTTCCAATGTCCAAAGGATAGGGAACCATCAGGAGAGTCACAGTCCTGTTACGCACGACCTTGCAATAGCTTCAGGTTTGATGATTTTTCTTGTACCTACTTTTTATTGTTGGACGCTGCTTTGTGAATCAACTTTTCTTGCCAAGATCATGGGGTTCATGATTTGAAGCTCACGAATTTCTTTCACTTTAATGTAAAAGTGAAGTAGATTTTGTTTCTATTTCCTACAATGTTGATATGGAGTTTCATAATAGCTTCAGGTTTGATGATTTTTTTTGTACCTACTTTTTATTGTTGGACGCTGCTTTGTGAATCAACTTTTCTTGCCAAGATGATGGGTTCATGGTTTGAAGCTCACGAATTTCTTTCACTTTAATGTAAAAGTGAAGTAGATTTTGTTTCTATTTCCTACAATGTTGATATGGAGTTTCATAAAGTTACTGAGTCTTGTATCATACCTATTGAGATTCATAAGTTCCTCATAATTTACGATAAGTTTCCCCAAACTTTTCAACGCTGCATTGTTCAAACCAGATTGTATATCAACCTTTCATTTCTCATTGTTTTCACACATCCTTTCATTATTTGGAACACTTCTTCCATCCCTTCACTCTCTGATAGACTCTGTAAGTCAGTCTAGTTAGCTTGGAGGGGTGTAGTTTGGGTTTGGGGGTGTAGTTTGGGTTTGGGGGTGTAGTTTGGGTCGGGGTGTAGTTTGGGTTTTCTAGGTCCTTGGGGTGTAGTTTGGGTTTTCTGGGCGGCTCTAATTTTTGACGGAAAAATTGCTGATATTGACATTTTTCTCAAGTCACCCTACGGCCTGCCTCGAATTTTCTAAAGACACGTGAGTGTAGGAATGTTCAATGTTCATTCTTCATCTAGATTTTGGTACCTTGTATTTTTCGAAGCCCCAGGCGTCAAAAAAGGAGCATGTGTTTAAGTATGTTTTTTTAGGAATTTCTACGTCTCGTCTGTGCGAAATTGAAATGTGAGGGGTGGTAGTATCAGGGATTCTCAGAAGAAAGGGACTTTTGTGTATAAGTATGTTTTTTTTTAGGAATTTCTACGTCTCGTCTGTGCGAAATTGAAATGTGAGGGGTGGTAGTATCAGGGATTCTCAGAAGAAAGGGACTTTTCAGGCTGGGGTAAAAGGACTTTTCAGTCCCATGTTGCCAGGATAAATACAGGGTAAGTATTTATGCCCGTAACTCGCGCACAGACCGTGTGACAGGCCTAGGTGCCTAGGTCTCGAGCTTTTTTCGCCACACACGTTCTGACGGCTTGAACGTGAAGGGCTGCCTGGCAGGCATCATACACATTTAGGTATTCCCATGTTGCCAGGATAAATACAGGGTAAGTATTTATGCCCGTAACTCGCGCACAGACCGTGTGACAGGCCTAGGTCTCGAGCTTTTTTCGCCACACACGTTCTGACGGCTTGAACGTGAAGGGCTGCCTGGCAGGCATCATACACATTTAGCGCACAGACCGTAAGACAGGCCTAGGTCTCGAGCTTTTTTCGCCACACACGTTCTGACGGCTTGAACGTGAAGGGCTGCCTGGCAGGCATCATACACATTTAGGTATGTATTGAGGAAAAGAACCCCCAGATAAGGTCACAAACCTGATTAAAAAGGTTGGTCAGGTGGGTAGGCACCTCTCTTTCATAATAGTAGTATTGTAGTATGTAATAATCAGGTACATAAGTAGTATTGTAGTATGTAAGTCAACGTCGATCGACGGCATTGACTAAGTGCCCCGGAGAAACCAGCAGCAAGCGATATCCAAGATAGTCCATCAGTCGACTGTTATAGTATAATATGGACTCCCTGTAGGACATACAGTATACAGTGGTGAAAATCATCATATCACCATCATCAGGTGTATGTGTATGGAAGGTAAAGAAGATATTTTTACTTTCTATTTTTCTTAATTTTAACACCCTAATCCCTTGACATTTACCATCACCATCACCAATCGGCTAAAGCCGCTACAACAACCAATCACCCAACCACCTTATCAACTTATTTTCACGAGTAGGTATTTGAGAAAAATTCTGTAATAAGAGTTGTAACAAGATCCCTTTTCCCGTCCATTGGCCTTTTTCAACAACCTTTTTTTAACAAGGTCGATAATGATGGGCGTTGTATTGACGGAACGTTGGAAGCATTGTTTTGTCCTCAACAATAAACGGTCTCGGAATTTGAATAAATTCACGGTCACTTGCTTTATATCTTTGACACTGTCCCATAGGTTCAATAGCTGCATAAGTGGAAATGAAGTTTATGGATTTCTTGTCAAACCAACGGATAAGATAAGAACCAGAACAGGTAAGGCGATATCCACCTTATCTGTTCTGGAATCCAACCTCTGAACTTAGAGCTACCTCTGCATTTTAGAAGAGAGAGTTTATCAGATTCTTGCTCCAAGGTAACTTGTTTGATATTACATTGAAATGAGGGAGATTTTCAACGACATTCCTGTATTCTCTAACGAAATTCGCCAATTTTTTTTGGCAGACTGGGAAGTTGGTTGAATACCGACCTCGTTTGAACGGGAAAAAGTTAAAGTAGAAAAAGACAATGGTTGCCCAAAGCCAAAGGTCAATGAGACATATTTTACTTGGAAATCGAGAAAACTGAGATCTTTGCCCAACTTGCCTGGAAAAAAGGCATTTGATAGAGGGAAAACTCTAATTTTTAAGGTCGGTCGGATCAATTTTCATGTCAGAAACTTTTTTTTGCTGCAAAAGAGCAAATTCAACCAGCTTCTTGGTATCTTAGTGCAACCAAAAGAGCCGAAATATTCCAAGCTGTCAAACGTTCAGATACCAACTACCATGTTGGTAGGTACTTAGGTAGTACCAGCCACGCACAACGTTTAACTTTGATTTTGGTTGAGATGTATATGTATAATAGAAGTAGTGGATTCCTACTTCCTACTAAAAGGCTTTATTAGTTTTTAAAGGTTCCTACAACTTCCTACCCGAAAGAGAGACTATCAATGTTTATTACCTTAGGCACTCACAAAAAACCCTCAAGCTACTAAAACATTTTTGAAAGTGCCACAACGGCCTTCAAGTATGCTCACCAAGCTGTCAAATGTTCAGATACCAACTACCATGTTGGTAGGTAGTACCAGCCACGCACAACGTTTAAACTTTGATTTTGGTTGAGATGTATAATAGAAGTAGTGGATTCCTATTTCCTACTAAAAGGCTTTATTAGTTTTTAAAGGTTCCTACAACTTCCTACCCGAAAGAGAGACTACCAATGTTTATTACCTTAGGCACCCTAGTGCTGAGCTGAGTCATAAGCAAAATTTTAAAACCATGGACCCATAAAATTTTTCACCACATTAATCGATCAAGATGCCCAAGTACCTAAGTTACCTAGGTAGGTATGTAGATAACTATGTAGATATACAATATACACATATTATTATGTACCTAAATTACCTATGTAGATAAGGTAGATGATATTCACATATTAGAGCAGGTTATTAAGGAACCTAAGATCCAATTACTCATTAGAGTAATTCGCAATTTTTAAGGTCGGTCGGATCAATTTTCATGTCAGCAACTTTTTTTTGTTGCAAAAGAGCAAATTCAACCAGCAACCAAAAGAGCCGAAATATGCCAAGCTGTCAAATGTTCAGATACCAACTACCATGTTGGTAGGTAGTACCAGCCACGCACAACGTTTAACTTTGATTTTGGTTGAGATGTATAATAGAAGTAGTGGATTCCTACTAAAAGGCTTTATTAGTTTTTAAAGGTTCCTACAACTTCCTACCCGAAAGAGAGACTACCAATGTTTATTACCTTAGGCACGTACATACATATTAATAATCCTCGATCTACTTTGGTCGACAATAGTGCAGAATGCAGAAACACCCATCAGATTAGCGCTGAGCTGAGTCATAAGCAAAATTTTAAAACCATGGACCCATAAAATTTTACACCACATTAATCGATCAAGATGCCCAAGTACCTAAGTTACCTATGTAGATATACAATATACACATATTATTATGTACCTAAGTTACCTATGTAGATAAGGTAGATGATATTCACATATTAGAGCAGGTTATTAAGGAACCTAAGATCCAATTACTCATTAGAGTAATTCGACTAAGTTACCTAGGTATGTAGATATACAATATACACATATTATTATGTACCTAAGTTACCTATGTTCCTATGTAGATAAGGTAGATGATATTCACATATTAGAGCAGGTTATTAAGGAACCTAAGATCCAATTACTCATTAGAGTAATTCGATTACCTTCACAACCTCGAAAGAACATGAAATACCAGACTGAAAAACTTGAAGGACAATAAGCACTAGGGTACCCTAACCAGAACGGAAATGAGGTGCTTAATAAGAGGCGATATTAAGATACCAAACTATACCAAAGCAAACAATTAGAATGGAGAGAGAGCTGGAAGGGGGGGAGTCTACCAGAAAGAAGAAAGGGTATCAGATGTGTTTATGACATATGGTGGATCTCTCTGGGACCCAGAGAGAGAGAGAGAGCTGGAAGGGGGGGAGTCTACCAGAAAGAAGAAAGGGTATCAGATGTGTTTATGACATATGGTGGATCTCTCTGGGACCCCTGGAAGGGGGGGGAGTCTACCAGAAAGAAGAAAGGGTATCAGATGTGTTTATGACATATGGTGGATCTCTCTGGGACCCGGACCTTCAGAGATCAAACTTTAAACTACAGGAGGAATCGAAAAGAACGGAAACAAGCTGGGCCCGTCCCTCCGGGAATTTTTTAGCCCGTAGTTCATTCGATCGTGATTAGAGAAAATCAGTACCTATATTGTACCTACCTAATTTGTTTAATATTCAGTTTATTATCATTCTTGATTTGATTTTACTTTCATGTAATGATTTAAAATTTAGACTAGAGCCCGTTCTCCCTTTATTCCTTTATTCCCAATATCGTCACCCATCGATTTATTGGCCTTCCTCGGTGTAGCTTAACATAGGTAACGCTAAAACCGGTCTCAAATTAACGACTGAAGTGTCATCTAAAACTTTATCGCTTTGACTTCATAGTTCGTCGCGACAAATTTCAAGATCAGAGCTGATTTGTGTGAGAAAATGTGAAAAAAATCCCCCAAAAACCATTTTTTTTCTTTGCTTTATGGTTCTCTGGACAAAATTTGCCACCATTTTTGTGTTCCTGGTAAAAAGACCTTTAATTTGATATATTAGGTCGACTAGGTTTGGATAAGTCCTTCTATGGAGACAGACAGACGACACCGAAGCGAATACAATAGTCCGTCCCTTATATCTGTTTATTACTATTGTAATAATAAAGGAAGGACGGACTAAAAAGTAGATACTAGACAGGTAGGCCGATGGATTGAAAGGAACAGAAAGGAAAAGGAGTTTCTTTTAAGCTGTGTTCACACATAGTCAACGCCCGGGCCAGCCGTCGATCGAAGGTCAATCTACGAGGACGAGGGCTGTGTGGATGGTTTCAGTCGACATCGATCGACCGCCGTCGACTATGTGTGGACACAACTTAGGCCTTTAATACTAGCAATTTGTACACTCCGAGGGAGCTTTGACTTAAACCAAAAATATCTACCAACGCAACGGTAAAATCTCTGCCCTGTAGAAGTTTTTAGACAAAGGTTCTGTTTCTGTAATATTCTAGGGATGTTTTTCGTCCATTGTATAACTGTCAAATCAAAAATGCAAAAATCCCACTTTCAGTTGGGAGATTCACGATTCTTCTTTTCAAAATTCTTCTAATCCATTCTCTTAGGTGCGGTATTCTTCAAGAGACCTCCTGTGTACGCAGGCTAAACGTAAGGGCAAAACCATTATCCGAAATAGTGGTCGGGTTCGAATCTGCCTGGATGATTTAATCCGGTATAAATTATATAAATTTGTCACTTTTAAACTTTTATTCTCGTAAAGTAGGTAGTACCTACTTAGCTTTAACACCGTTGCACAGAAACTGAGATCTTGTTTACATAATTCGGTAACAATTCAATCAAACCAAATTTTCATCAGTAGGTACTCGAATTACCAAAACTATCAACAAGGTCGCTGGTCATTCATTCATATCTGTTTCCTCAAATTAGTAGTAACTATTACAACGAAGCATTGTGTTCCTGTCATTGATACCTACTGGTAGAGGTGCAATATGGATTGTGGAGAATGTAAGCTTCCACTACCTACGGATGGTGATGCTGCTGTCTGTGGGAAGTGTGATATGGGGTACCATTTTGATTGTACCACGGTGTCCAAAAGTTCTTGGATGTCTATGGGGCCCACTCGACAAACGGCCTGGCGGTGTCTACCATGCAAGGATGTGAAAGCCAAACGGTTGCTGATGAGTAGTCAACAGCTTGAAGGTCTTCCAGAGTGCCCAGTCAGATTGTATGGTAATTTTTACTTTCTATTACTACAGTATAGCGGAGCTATACTAGTAATGAAAGTATTGCAATCGGTCCAAATTTTCAAAATCGGGAGGTGGTGGAGATGATATTAGTCAGAAGATGGAGGCGTTTGGTAAGCAATTGGAAGCGTTCAACAAGAATTTTACTGAAAAATTGAACAAGGGATTTGTGAATTCGGAGCAGAAGATTAAGGCTAAGCTGAATGAATTTGAGGAATCTCTCAATTTCTATGGAAACACCATAGATGAGTACACTTACTAAATTTTTGCTTTCCCTCCCATCTCTCTCTCGCTCTCTCGCTCTCTCTCTCGCTCTCTCTCCACCTATTCTCTCTAAGGCAGGCCATACACGATCAAACTATAGTCGTCTTTAAAGAATTTCCCCCCCTATTCTGAAGCTCGTTTCCTCTCTCTTTTCGCGTGATAGCGTCTGTGTTAAACCATAGGAAACGGCCTGATGAGGGACATACTACGGGATGGGCATGCTACGACACAGGACACAAACCACAGGAGTCTACATTAGAGCAGTTGTTTCATAGCCAAAAAAAGGAATTTTTTTATTGTGTCAAGCATTCTCAAATGCTTGTCACAAATATCGTTCCCCACAGACACCTAGATAAATTTAATGACTTGACTTGGACTCGAACCACCAACTTCCAGATGGAAAGTCCAACGAGTTAACCACTGCACCACTGACGTTGGTTTTGTTTCATGGCCAAAATCGTAGGAACTACCACCCGTGTGAGAGCGGCCTAAGGTCAATAAACTGAGAGAAAATCGCAGAGTAGTGTGGTAGACGGAAGGGGTTGGAGGGGTGGTTAAGGGTGGTTAAGGGTGGGGAGGGTATGGGTAGGTGGAGAGGGGGAGGGGTGGTTAAAGGCCATACACGATCAACCTCTAGTCGTCTTTCAAGAATTTCCCCTATTCTGAAGCTCGTTTCGCCTCTTTTCGCGTGATAGCGCCTGTGTTAAAGCATAGGAAACGGCCTGATGAGGGACATACTACGGGATGGGCATGCTACGACACAGGACACAAACCACACGAGCCTACATTAGAGCAGTTGTTTCATAGCCAAAAAAAAGGAATTTTTTAATGGTGTTCAGCATTCTCAAATGCTTGTCACAAATATCGTTCCTCACAAACACCTAGATAAATTTAATGACTTGACTTGGACTCGAACCACCAACCTCCAGATGGAAAGTCCAACGAGTTAACCAGTGCACCACTGACGTTGGTTTTGTTTCATGGCCGAAATCGTAGCAACTAGCACCCGTGTGAGAGCGGCCTAAGGTCAATAAACTCAGGGAAAATCGCAGGGTAGTGTGGTAGAGGGAAGGGGTTGGAGGGGTGGTCAAGGGTGGGGAGGGTAAGGGTGGGGAGGGAGGGGTGGTTCGGAGTTTTGACCTCAGATTCGGATTTTTCACAACTTTTTACGTAGGAATCGACCTTTTATTAATTATTTTTACTCATTTGCAACTGCTCCATTAAAATTCCTTCCTCTTTTATATTGAGTCACATAGAGGTTGAGGTACCTCATGGCGCGGGATGAGGTACTCATTTCTGGGTAATAGGGTACTTCGTAGGATAATGAGGAACAATCCTCAACTCCTCTACCAAGAAATTATTGAAAAATTCAATGTAATTTATGAAGAATCAATGAGAACCATACTGATCAAAGGTAATAATAAATACTCAACACCTTGGGTTAATGAGAGAGTAAAAGTTGAAATCCAGAAGAAACGAGACCTACTACAAAGATGGAGAAACAATAAGTCGAATCTAATTCTATACGAGGAATATTTTTGTTTGTTGAGAAAAACAATTTTTTTATTGTATAAAATTAAGGTATGTTATATAAAATAGAGACACGATGACTTTAAATGTCACCACGAACATCATAAAGAAAGAAAAGAGAATATACATATTTAAACTATTCCAGGAAGCACGGGGTGATATGCTGAAGACATGGAAAATTATAAACGAGTTAATGGACAGGAAAATCAAAGAACCACTAGAGAATAAATTAAAAACAAATTGATGTTTGATAGAGGGAACTGTAACATCTTATCGTCGAGAAATTTCAAAGAGAAGGAAGTCCGACCTAGATCTATAAGACAGTCGGAACGTATGTGGTGGAAAAAGCTTCAGACCCAGGTCCGTCAAACTGCCTGAGAGACCTAAGTCTGAAGCTTTTTCCGCCCTACACACTCAGTCTGTCAGGTCAGTCAGACGGCATTAGATGGGAGT
>NW_007379556.1:25000-47794 GCF_000475195.1 Diaphorina citri
TGGGGGCCCCCCATGCTTTCCCTTGTTGGCGTGGTTGTTGCTGACCCCCGGTCCCAATTAGTTGAAATGAGCGAGGTTCTACTGTATGTGGGAACCGTACGTACTATGTGCTATGTGGGAACCGTACTGCAACAGTTGTTGGTACCCAGTTTCAGTATTGTCACAAAGAGATCCAGCCTAAAGGGCTACACCTACCTGATCTATTAACATCCCACTTCCCACAATATCAGGAAGGTCAACTGAAGTAGGTACTTACTGTTTTACTAGGTGAACGGTTTTGTTCAAAAAGGGACCCTCGCAGGTCTACTACCTGTTTAAAGTCCCCCAGCCAGACTAAGCTGATCTACTCCCTGTTTAACGTCCCTCGGTAGAATGGAGAGTATCAGAGCGTAAAAGAATGGGGGACCTTTCCAGCTTTCCTCCAAAAGAGAATCACCTTAACATTTCACAAAATTGAAAGAACATTGTAAGATGGCAAAAAGCAAAAAGTAATTGAAAGAACTGAAAGACGTTCATTGTAAGATGCCAAAAATTTTGCAACACCTTCAAATGCATGGGGTGCCAAGAATATTCTTGAAAGGTGATGGAGTTTCTGCAATCTGCAAAACTGCACAATGGGTAATGGCAAAAGTAATCTGATTTTATTCATTGAGAAGTTGGTCACCTTTCGAAACCGTGAAAGCATGCCACCGTTACCTCTTAGATCACAAAACGTGGGTCGAATATGCACGCACATTTTCCAAAGAAAAGGCAGTTTTCTTAATAATTCGCAAAGAAATTGTGAAGAAACAGCTGCTCGTAGATTCATAGAAGCTTAACCCACCCTTTAGGGCTGTTTGCCCCTACACCTAAACCTCGGAGTGGACTTTTTGTGTATGGTGTTAAGCTGCTGGACTGCTGGAGCTACTGTCTTTTTCAGAAATTCCTATGGCCGCGTGCCGTGATACATTTCTGTAGAGGCCTTAGTGATTGGAGGCAGCAGACGGTGAACCAGATATCCTCCGCGGCTGTGGTTAACGGTGAGCGGGCGAGTAGCTTGTCGCCGAATGAAGGGTAAAACCCACGTCTCTAAAGACCTTAGCAGTTATACAGAGAGATTAAACCTCTATAAAAAAAAATAAAAAAAAAAAAACAAATTTTGTCTATAGATGACTTTTAGTCAATAAGTAATGTCAACAGGATGCGTGTACATATTTCCGCAATGTCATCTTGGACGGTCACCCAAAATAAAATTGTGCATTTCCGAAATGATTATTTTAAGGTGCATTTAAATTACATGTTTCCGCAATGACATCTTGGACGGTCACCCGAAATAAAATTGTGCATTTCCGAAACCTATTGGCATTTGTCGGGCAGGATAAACAAGATATGTCACCTATATTCTATTCTACATTCAATTTTATTAGATGCCTTCTATACTATAAAAAGTTCCCAAAGGAAATCCATAACTAATAACTATGTATTAAGTATTAATATAGTTAAATACCCTATAACGTATAACCTGTGCCTTTCAGAGAAAATGAGCTCTACCATATGATACCTAGTGTCATACAAACATAAATAAGCAATCATTTCCGATATCCTATCCTACTACCCTTATATATTTCTTATCCATGCATCAATATGCATCATGCATAATATCTACTAATATTCCAAGCCTTCGAACATAAAACACAATCAACTTTGTCATTTCGCAATTGTTGTTAAAGGAAATCTACAATCTACAATTCAACTAAGAATGGGGCTGTTAAACAATTTTTTTAGCAAATTAATGGTACAATACAAAGGAGACTGTTGAATAAACTATACCCGAACAACATAACATGTGAGTGGCCCCCTTCACAAACACCCCAGGGCCCCCACCACTGATGCCAACAACACAAAAACACATCCTCAAAAATTATATCTAAAAAGAATGGGTAGAACCTCAAAAAATATGGCACTTGAGGGCCCCCTATGCTTTCCCTGGCGTGGTTGTTGCTGACCCCCGGTGCCCCGGTCCCAATTAGTTGAAATGAGCGAGGTTCTACTGTATGTGGGAACCGTACGTACTATGTGCTATGTGGGAACCGTACTGCAACAGTTGTTGGTACCCAGTTCCTGTATTGTCACAAAAAGATCCAGCCTAAAGGGCTACACCTACCTGATCTATTAACATCCCACTTCCCACAATATGAGGAAGGTCAACTGAAGTAGGTACTTACTGTTTTACTAGGTGAACGGTTTTGTTCAAAAAGGGACCCTCGCAGGTCTACTACCTGTTTAAAATAGTACCTAATACCCGCTTAAGTACCTGCTTAGATAGACAAACTTATGGGAACTATTATATAGGTAGGTATACCCAATACCCGTGTATTTAATGCTTAAATGTGTGGTGTGAAGGGGGGATAAACTTTGCTCTATAAAGAAGAGTTGGTCTGAAAAAACAAAGTTCCTGTAGAAAAAGGAGTCTGCTCCTCGAAGCAACTTTGCAGTCAATTTCTCGCAAACTGGACTTTTCCTTTTTCCAGCACATACTTCTTGTGCACTTTTGGGTGCACTATAGGAAGTTGCTCACTTTTAAATCAATCGATATTCACTATAAAACCTATACGTACGTATTCGTGGGGTAGGATACCTATAGCTAACCGTAAAAAAAAGTGTAGATATTTAGGTAGGTTGTAGGTAGTACCTCACATTTTTAAAAGGATAATCGCAATTTCCTACATGGTATTTACCTTTCAGATAAGAAGAAAGAAGATTTCTTCGCTTCAAAGCTCTCATTTTTGGCAGCTGCAAAAATCTATTCGTGGGGTAAGATACCTATAGCTAACCGTAAAAAAAGTGTAGATATTTAGGTAGGTAGTACCTCACATTTTTAAAAGGATAATTGCAATTTCCTACATGGTATTTACCTTTCAGATAAGAAGAAAGAAGATTTCTTCGCTTCAAAGCTCTCATTTTTGGCAGCTGCAAAAATCCATTTCAAGATCACAATAGGTCAGATAATGCAAAGATATTTATTTAAAAAAAAGCCTTGGGGTACCTACTTCTTTCTTTGGGGTCGTTTCTTCCAAACCCGTGTGCTAAGACATCTATTGTTGCTAACAATGGGTTCCAAGACCTTTGAGTTGGGTACATTATGGATTTCAAGATCTCTTTGCTGATCTGGAAACGAGGAATTCATAGTGATAAAGGAAAATGATTTATTTCGAACAAAGGCAAAGAATGGTAAGAATAGAGTGTATCAGAGCGTAAAAGAATGGGGGACCTTTCCACCGAGAGAAAGAATCACCTTTTCACAAAATTGAAAGAACATTGTAAGATGGCAAAAAGTAATTGAAAGAACATTGCAAAGATGGAAAAATTAATAATGCAAAGATATTTCTTTCAAAAAAAAAAAAAGCCTTAGGGTACTTCTTTCTTTGGGGTCGTTTCTTCCAAACCCGTGTACTAAGACATCTATTGTTGCTAACAATGGGTTCCAAGACCTTTGGATTGGGTGCATTATGGATTTTAAGATCTCTTTGCTGATCGAGGAATTTCAGTGATAAAAGAAAATGATTTATTTCGAACAATGGCAAAGAATGGTAGAATGGCGTAGAAAAAATAGAGGGTACGTTCGTAATAAGTAGGTACCTGCTTAGATAGGTACTTAACTTATATGGGAAAGGTATACGTATACCTACTCATGTATTTAATACTTAAACTTGTGTATGATGGGGCTATACCTAAACAAGGACCCTAAACATTAAGCTTCTGAAAAGCCTACATATTTCTGGACATGGTCTTCACTTGACTGGTGTGGATTACAGACTATCCCCTATCTAGTAGACATTAACGAGAGTATCAGAGCGTAAAAGAATGGGGGACCTTTCCAGCTTTCCTCCAAAAGAGAATCACCTTAACATTTCACAAAATTGAAAGAACATTGTAAGATGGCAAAAAGCAAAAAGTAATTGAAAGAACTGAAAGACGTTCATTGTAAGATGCCAAAAATTTTGTAACACCTTCAAATACATGGGGTGCCAAGAACATTTTTGAAAGGTGATGGAGTTTCTGCAATCTGCAAAACTGCACAATGGTTAATGGCAAAAGTAATCTGATTTCATTCATTGAGAAGTTGGTCACCTTTCGAAACCGTGAAAGCATGCCACCGTTACCTCTTAGATCACAAAACGTGGGTCGAATGCACGCACATTTTCCAAAGAAAAAGCCTGTTTTCTTAACAGTTTTGCAAAGGAATTGTGAAGAAACAGCTGCTCGTATAGATTCATATAAGCTTAATCCATCCTTTAGGGCTGTTTGCCCCTACACCTAAGCCTCAGAGTGGGCTTTTTGTGTATGGAGTTAAGCTGCTGTAGCTACTGTCTTTTTCAGAAATTCCTATGGCCGCGTGCCGTGACACATTTCTGTATTTTCTGTAGAGGCCTTAGTGATTGGAGGCAACAGACGGTGAACCAGATGATATCCTCCGCGGCTGTGGTTAAAGCGGGCGAGTAGCTTGTCGCCGAATGAAGGGTAAAACCCACGTCTCTAAAGACCTTAGCAGTTATACAGAGAGATTAAACCTCTATAAAAAAAAATAAAAAAAAAAAAACAAATTTTGTCTATAGATGACTTTTAGTCAATAAGTAATGTCAACAGGATGCGTGTACATATTTCCGCAATGTCATCTTGGACGGTCACCCAAAATAAAATTGTGCATTTCCGAAACCTATTGGCATTTGTCGGGCAGGATAAACAAGATAATATGTCACCTATATTCTATTCTACATTCCATTTTATTAGATGCCTTCTAGACTATAAAAAGTTCCCGAAGGAAATCCATAACTAATAACTATGTATTAAGTATTATAATAGTTAAATACCCTATAACCTGTGCCTTTCAGAGAAAATGAGCTCTACCATTATGATAGTGTCATACAAACATAAATAAGCAATCATTTCCGATATCCTATCCTACTACCCTTATATTTCTTATATCCATGCATCATGCATATAATATCTACCAATATTACAAGCCTTCGAACATAAAATACAATCAACTTTGTCATTTCGCAATTGTTGGTAAAAGAAATCTACAATTCAACTTTGTTATTTTGTAATATTCCTTTAGAAAACATCGTCTTTTTCAATGCAACCTGAACAATAATTTCTCATCCACGAGAGCTCGACCCAACTCACGTAGTATACGAGTAGCGAAGTTCCTGAATGAGCTTTTTGTGTCCCTGGATTTTATACAGGGTGAACTAACCCAGAGTCTGACTGGGGGACGTTAAACAGGGAGTAGACCAGCTTGGTCTAGCTGGGGGACATTAAACAGGGAGTGGACCAGCCTGAATTTTCCTTGCTAAAGAAATAGCAAAGGTTGAATGCGAAGGGCATCCACACTCGTAAAATTTGTAGCTAAAACCAAATGTCAGCCCAAAGCAATCACCCTAGTTGGGGCTGATTAAGACTTTAAGAGGCTGACGAAAAATACCGACCCCGTCTGTACCCGCGGGAAAAGGCGAAGAAAAAGAAGAACTAATCCATAGATAGAACCATGTTGATATCCAGCTCTCCCACGTTCAACTTTGTTATTTTGTAATATTCCTTAAGAACATCGTCTTTTTCAATGCAACATGAAATTCGACAAAACGTCAATAAAACTCACAATAAAACGTCAATAAAACTGTCAATAAAATCAAATGCAAAGACGATCCTTTCGGCTTGTCAATGAATTTATTGCATTTCTTTTTGATGCAGTCTTTCTTGCATTTGTTATTGATGTTCCGTATCAGGAAGTGGGCAGGACGAGACATCCTTTTAACAAATTGGGGATTAAATCTTTCCTTTTTATTATTTTCTCAAGAAAGTTCCTTCTTTTTCTTCACATAAAGGATCAAGGAAAGGATGTACCTACTTAGGAAAGGTTTTGCTTGTAACAAGATGGAAAATGAATAAGGGACATTATGAAAAAGTAAAAGAAGAGTATATAGGATAGGGATCTCACAACAACAGTACTAGTGCTGAGCCAGAGATGGCAAGAATTTTGCGTCACCAGTTTTGAGCGAGGTGAAACTGAAATCGACCGTTCATTGCCAAAGGTTTTAACAAATTGGGGATTAAATCTTTCCTTTTTATTATTTTCTCAAGAAAGTTCCTTCTTTTTCTTCACATAAAGGAACAAGGAAAGGATGTACCTACTTAGGAAAGGTTTTGCTTGTAACAAGATCGAAAATGAATGTGATGGGAAATGATGAAAAAGATAGATATAGAGATCTCACAACAATAGTACTAGTGCTGAGCCAGAGATGGCAAGAATTTTGCGTCACCAGTTTTGAGCGAGGTGAAACTGAAATCGACCGTTCATTGCCAAAGTTCCGCCATTTAGGGCTATAGCGGTTATACGGTACAAAAAGTTCAAAAAGAGTTTGCGCTTCTCCAGGACTTGAGATTTCAGCCCAAGTTCCTCAAACTCAACGGAGAGATTCGATAAATTATGGAGATGAAGAACGTTCCGAGACGGTATGGTTCAGGCTGTAGAGTGTAGACGTCTTTTTCTTCGTAAAAAAAAAGATAATCTTATTTAATAGAGATCGATTATGCATGGTGGAGAGGTTTTGTAAATAGTCGACCTGCCCCGATACATTACTTTCCTTCCTATAGGATAAGGAAAGTAAAAAAACCATTGGCCTGGTTAGCTTGGAAGGTAGCACACCCGCCTTGTAAGCGCTAGGTCGCAGATTCGATTTCCGCCCGGGGCGCATTTTATCCCAAACAGATAAGGTTCGTTCTCGGAACGGCTGGCTTTCTCCTATCCTTCTTTTCTCTTCGATTTCGGGACGATAAGACTTCCAGTGTTACAGTTTCCTCTATCCTCATCAGAGGAAAGTTATCAAAATTCATGCCTTTGATAATTTTCTGTTTCAGATCTCATCAGAATGGTCATGTTTCAATCATACTGTCAGGAGATGGTATCCTGTGGCTAATCTCACACTGGTACGCCAGGCTTTACTCTACGAGTCTACAGCGAGAGGTACGTAAGTTAGTCCATGAAACACTTTTAGGTGTACAAGTGAACTGCAGGACTCACTCAGAAAAGGTCCTCGGCGGAGCCTCCATAGGCCCGGCCTATCTCAAAAACTAAAGAGGAAATATCCTAAAGATGTTTAATATGTTTGTCAAATTTCATCAAAATTGGACCAACGTTCGAGAGTTATGGCAAACCACAGCATTTCTGAAAACTGGATTGGACCCAAAATCTAATGAGAAAATTTCCTTTAATCGTTACACATATTTTCCAAACGTTATGTTATTATTGTTTTTGACTGTCGGGATCTTGGTCATTAGGTCTTTCTCCTACGACTCCTACGTGCATCCCAATACTTTTTCACGATGTTTTTGCTGGACCTTAGAGCAGGGCAGGCATTTAGGTGGCTGAAGTTAAACCGTTCCTTTTCATTCTTAAGTACTTATTTCAATCACAACATTGTCTTTCTGTTACAGAAAACTTCGTCCAGGTTCTGGTGAACTCAACGTCTCTCTACTTGTTGAACATCTGTGAAGTGTGCGGCTCCTATCAGTGTCCTTATTGTCCATACTATAACACTGGACACTCACTCGATGCTAGTCATATGTCTACATGGGCGCTCTCTGGTGTCATTCTATTGACGTACATGTTCCGAAAATGTGATCTGGTTTCCTGAAGTAACCTCACTCCTGCGCCGCGCCACCAAAGAAAATAGCTTTTATGGACTTTTTTAGAGGTTTCACTTCTCACGTCACTGTATATCTAACATCAAAGTTTTTTTTTTTTTTTAGTGACGGGGAATTTACCCTTTCTTCGGCGACAAGCTACCTGCCAACTCACATTGAGCTCAACCAGCCTGAGAGGGGTCGGGAAAAGCCATCAGCAGCACGCAATAGATCAGTTGCGCTTACTTGGGTGATGTTTCAAAGTCATAGAGCAGGAAAAATGAGGACCAACTGAATTTTTCTTTTTCTTCTATACAACTTCTACGAGTATATACCGTGATACATAGATTTCAAAAATACCGGTAAATCGTGAAGTTTGACGTCACGGCATACGCTCCCGTAGGCGATGACGTCATAATTCATGTCGCTTTGTTTGTTTGTGCGCAAGCGTTTCTGCGCATTTTGTCGTGAAATCTGACGTCACAAGTCTTTGAACTTTTTCATTAGAGCGGCAATTAAAAATTGAATTTTCGACCTTTTAAGGTTACTCCTTCGTAGTTTTGACCTCAGATTTGGATTTTTCACAATTTTTTACGTAGGAATCGACCTTTTATCAATAATATTTTCCCAATTGCAACTCTCAGATTTGGATTTTTCACAATTTTTTACGTAGGAATCGACCTTTTATCAATAATATTTTCCCAATTGCAACTCCTCCATTGATGATGGTCAATTGGTAATTGATCACCCATCCATCTACCATTGAAGTTTCTGAGCTTCAGTCACCCATCGAGAGCTGATGCGGTCAAAGTGCTATCGCCCGCCGCTGGCTATGACCAATCCTGTCTCGAGCTTGGCTACTTGGCAAACCACTCACAGGATTGACTTCACGGTTCACGGGACAAAAAATAAAAAAAAAACATATCTCACACGCGTGCATTATTGCAATAATAGTAGAGACGTAAACAAAACATATTGTATTTACGATCGAAACATTATTGCTCAAGCCATGATTGACTTTTGCCCCTGGAATGCCTAGATAATAAATGGTCGAATGCTCTTCCCTTTGTGAAAACATTATTTCGTTAGGTACTTAATATAAGCAGGTATGTATGGAAACTCTTCAAACACAAAAAGCCCACTCCGAGGCTTAGGTGTAGGGGTAAATAAAAAAACATATCTCACACGCGTGCATTATTGCAATAATAGTAGAGACGTAAACAAAGCATATTGTATTTACGATCGAAACATTATTGCTCAAGCCATGATTGACTTTTGCCCCTGGAATGCCTAGATAATAAATGGTCGAATGCTCTTCCCTTTGTGAAAACATTATTTCGTTAGGTACTTAATATAAGCAGGTATGTATGGAAACTCTTCAAACACAAAAAGCCCACTCCGAGGCTTAGGTGTAGGGGTAAACAGCCGTAAAGGGTGAGTGCCAACATTCAAGAAAACATTTGCAGGGGCGTATTTTATCCAAAACAGATAAGGTTCGTTTTCGTTCTCGGAACGGCTGGCTTTATCGGATTTTTAATGATGTTTCTTGATTCGTTCAATAATAAAATACTATAGTTTTTCCCCCGTAGGGTAATAAAAACTATTATTTTGGGTCTTGCGTAAGCTTGACCCGGTGAGAGATTACTTTCCCGGGGGCGTATTCTATCCAAAACAGATGAGGTTCGTTCTCGGAACGGCTGGCTTTATCCGATTCTGTCTTCCTCCTCTCTTCGATTTCGGGGCGATAAGACCTTGGCACAGTTCCCTCTGTCAAACCTCTAAAAAATATGTATAATAATAAACTTCTTGTAGCATTGGATATGAATCTGATTCAGCCAGTTTTCAAAATCAAGGAAATTTTCCAATAACTTCTTTCTGAAAAGCTAGCAGAAAGTTTGTGTTGGGCGATGTTGTTTCTCAAACTACAATGTGCCAAGTAGGTATACATAGGTAGGCAGGCACCTTACATTCTTCTACTGTCGTAAAGTCTTTATCATAAAATTTCGCTTCCTCTGGTGACTGCTTGGTACATTACTTAGTTAAGTGGACAGCTGTTCAGCCTACAGAGTTCAGTTCCTCGATTAAAAAACCGCGATTTAATTACCGCTTGAAATTTAGTTCCTTATATTTTTCCTTTTTACCTTTTTTTAGTTCCTTTTTACAACACTTTGAATATCGTGGGGCTTTGTTTTATTGTTCCATTGCGATTCCATTTAAATTTTATCGTGTTACTAAGTTATACTCTAATAGGTAGGTCCGCACCCGTACTCTATCGAAGAAGTATTTCGTACTACAAGTTCTTAACTGGGTGCTATAATCTCTTTACTGGGGTACTACAATTTTCTAACTGCAGTGTAGATACTACAATTTGTCAACTGGGGTACTACAATATTTCCTAACTGAGTACCTAATATTACAATTTTCTAACTGTGGTATTGTATACTACAAAGTACAACTTCTTAACTGGATTACTACAATCTCCTACCTGGGTACTACAACTTCCTAAGTAGCTACTACAATGTACTAACTGGGGTACATACTACAATTTTCTAACTGGGGTACTACAATTTAGTAACGGAGAGTACTACAATTTCGAGTGTTTTTGAGATCTTGTTGATAAACCCCACCGCACCGTGTGTTATTTTTACTACAGAGGAATTTGCTCGTACGTACAGCTACTTTAGTTTTCAGTGCCAAACTCAAACAGACATGGGGACGCGTACGTGAACACTGAAACGCAACAAATCGTCGCGGTCTCTTAATTCTTATCCGACTTATTTTCTTTTCCGCAAAAGTGTTTTCTTTTTATCTGCCAATTTTTGGATTTTTAAATAAAAAGTTTACATTAATTTTAGCACGTGCCATTTTTACATTTATTCATTTGTTTCTGTGATATAAAAGAATGCACCTTATTTATCCTGTGCCTGAATAGGATTTTAAGACTGAAAAACCCCTTTATCCGGGGAGGCTAAACAAGGTCTCGTGTATTTTCGAAAATAATAAGGGGGATAACATGTTGATTTGTTGATGTTGGACTCATTGCGATATCCTGACTTGATGTTCTACATAAAATGCTAATCTCATAACTAACGTCATCAGACTCATCTAGTAAAACTGATAAGGTACAACATGATTAAGAAGGCCCTCAGCACAATTTATTCTCCCATCATTTCTTGGGGCTTTTACCTTCAAGGCTCAGTCCTATTCGAAGAGTATGTGTATATGTATGAGCACAAGCTCCGGCTTTTACGGATGGGTATACCATTTGTTAACCATTGATTTGATGAGAGAATTGTTCTGAAAAACCAATAAATGGAAACTTATAAAATAAAAAAGTAAGCAGGATTAAGAGAGTCTTACAACTCCTAAGGTCATATCAGAATCAGACTTTATCCCAACCAGTTCCTCAATTGTCCTCACGAGGCTGAGTGCTTATTGACTTCAGAAATCAGGGGAAATTGAAAATACAGCAATTGAAAATAATTTTCCACCAATGAGAGAAGAGTAAAGTCAGGTGACTAAACAAATTTGGTTAGTCAGCTGTTCGTGAGCTGTCCTTCGACCTTTATATGCAAAAAGACCCAAACGCTCCCTCTATGTTATTCTTACTCTGAGGTAAGGAGCTAATGAGGCAAGAATTCAAACAGCCCCAAAAGTGGCTTAAGCTTGAAATACGAATCTACGAAAGGAGGCGGGATAGTTTATCGCCGAATGGACGCTAAAACCGGTACTAAAGGTCTTAGCAGTTAACAGTGATGTTAAACCCTTATCAAACAAACATTCTATTCCTGTCAAACAAGCATTCTATTCCTGTCAAACAAATATTCTATTCCTGGCAAACAAACATTCTATTCCTGTCAAACAAGCATTCTATTCCTGTCAAACAAGCATTCTATTCCTGTCAAACAAATATTCTATTCCTGGCAAACAAACATTCTATTCCTGTCAAACAAGCATTCTATTCCTGTCAAACAAACATTCTATTCCTGTCAAACAAGCATTCTATTCCTGTCAAACAAGCATTCTATTCCTGTCAAACAAACATTCTATTCCTATCAAACAAGCATTCTATTCCTGTCAAACAAGCATTCTATTCCTGTCAAACAAGCATTCTATTCCTGTCAAACAAACATTCTATTCCTGTCAAACAAACATTCTATTCCTGTCAAACAAACATTCTACTCCTGCACAGGTTGACAGCCTGGGTTCTGCGGCTATTCAAGCAGGCTTCCTTCACAGACTGGGAATACCTGTTCTATGTAGACAATGAGGTCTACAGTAAGTCGGTCAGATGGATATTGGGATTTCAGACAGAGTCAGGAGCTTTCGTTGAAAATGGAGAGCATCGGTCTTTTGCTTTCGATAGCAAGGTAAGTTTGGTTTGTTGAACGAAGAGAGTTCTAAGTTTTAACTCAACTATTTTTCATTTTGTCTGTTTATTTCACCCATAACTGCCGAACTTTTTGTCCGCTTTAGATGAAATCGGAAAACATGTTCATCATGAAGGCAATATTGGCGTCCATCCAGCCTTGAGCCTTCAAACTTACTTACTTTCCGTGTCCGGAAACAAACTATAACATAGCCTTCAAAACATTCAAAAGTTAAACATTCAAAACAAAAACAAACTATAGCCTATAGCCTTCCATATAACTATAGCCTTCAAAAACATTCTATAACTCCTGACTGATTCGTCTGATTTTCATGAAATTTGGCAAACATGTTTACCACCTAAAAACCGTTTGCTCAATAGATTTTGGACCCGATCAGGTATAAGAAGGCCCTTTACCCCCGTAAAGGAATCTTTTTCTGTGACGAAGGTCTACAGAAAACCACAACTTTATCTCTTTGCCTCCTTCTTCTCATACATTTTTCGTCATACATTTTTCGCCTCTCTCTCTCTCTCTCTCTCTCTCTCTCTCTCTCTCTCTCTCTCTCTCTCTCCCTTATTGTCCCTACTATAACACTGGACACTCACTCGATGCTAGTCATATGTCTACATGGGCGCTCTCTGGTGTCATTCTGTTGACGTATATGTTCCGAAAATGTGATCTGGTTTCCTGAAGTAACTTCACTCCTGCGCCGCGCCACCAAAGAAAATAGCTTTTATGGACTTTTTAGAGGTCTCACGTCACTGTATAACATCAAAGTTTTTTTAGTGACGGGAAATTTACCCTTTCTTCGGCGACAAGCTGCCAACTCACATTGAGCTCAATCAGCCTGAGAGGGGCCGGGAAAAGCCATCAGCAGCACGCAATAGATCAGTTGCGCTTACTTGGGTGATGTTTCAAAGTCATAGAGCAGGAAAAATGAGGACCAACTGAATTTTTCTTTTTCTTCTACAACTTCTAGATACCGTGATACATCGATTTCAAAAATACCGGTAAATCGTGAAGTTTGACGTCACGGCATACGCTCCCGTAGGCGATGACGTTCAAATATTGGGACCACCCGAAGAGTGAACCGAGTGTTTGGTGAGTTTGAACTAACTGGATTGAGTGTTGCTATAGCTTAATCTAATCCTCCAATTGCCAGCCTAGTTATCTTGGTTGGTAGTGCGTCTGCCTTGTAAGCGCTAGGGCGCGGGTTCGATTCCCGCCCAGGGCGGATTTTATCCTGATGGGATAATGTTCGTTCTCGGAACGGCTGGCTTTCTCCTATCCTGTCTTCCTTCTCTCTTCGATTTCGGGACGATAAGACCATAGCAGTTAAAGTTCCCTCTGTCAAACCGTTCCTTCTCTCTTCGATTTCGGGAGGGTAAGACCATAGCAGTTACAGTTCCCTCTGTCAAACCTCTTAAAAAAAAATCCTACAATAGTATCTTAACCAGCACCAGCGGCCAAACCACATTGAATGTACCTGTTCCGAATGGATCACTGAAGATAAGCAACGTTGAGGGAGGTTGATGTACCTACGGGTGGGTGACCATATGGACAATAGCGTGCGGGTAATGTAAGGAGCTCATCAGAGTAAGAATAACATAGAGGGAGCGTTTGGGACCAAAACGAAAGTTACGAAAGACACTTTTCAAATCGAAGGTTATACATATATCAGCTGATTTGGTACCAGTGCCGGACCATGAATAATTTCCTGGGTAGGATAATAGATCAGTTGCGCTTACTTAGGTGATGTATCAAAGTCATAGAGCTTTTTCTTTTTCTTCTACGACTTCTAGATACCGATACCTATAAATCCCCGCAGTCTAAACAAGGTCTTGTGTACGAGTTTAATTAAGAACTTAAACTTTGAACTCCAGACAAGCCTGAAACCTGCTCCTCACAAGCAGAAGGCACCAAATATTCACCTTGTGGGGGACTATTGAGGAACATCTGATCAACATTCAAATAAATAAAAAACTAAAACTAAAAAAAAAAGAACTTCAATTCTGCACCTGTCCTAACCTTCAACTTTAATGGGTTGTAGGTACCAAAAAAAAAAAAAAAAAAAAAAAAAAAAACAAAAAAAAAAAAATAAAACGAGCGTTCCCCCTCCTCTTAAACCACGGCTGCTTTGCCCCGCTAGATCAGATGCTGGCTATGCCCATGCAAAAGGGTTGATATTGGTGGTGGGGGGTGTTCCGTAAAATTTACAGCAGTCACATGGTGCTCCGCAGCAAATGAAGTTTGAAAATCGCTGCCATATAGTGACTGTAGCTTTTATTTTCCCTTCCTCTCAGGTGATCTGATAGGTCCTATAGCTGAGGAGCCCCTCTCCCTCCCCTCCCTCCTCAACCGTCACTCCAAATCTACTGACGAAGTCCTGTTTGAATTTGGCGCCAATATTTGGACCCTCCACTACCTTCGTCTGACCAATCAACTGAGCGGGGAGAGAAAGAAGACGGTGCTGCACTTCTGTGGCACCCTGTATGCGGAGATCATGAGACGCTATGATCACGTACAGGGTGGCTTCAAATATTGGGACCACCCGAAGAGTGAACCGAGTGTGGAACTCTATGGGTTCGATTTTCTGTGAGAGTTCCCTATTGTCCCGATTCAGTCCAACATCTAATGAGCAAAATTTCCTTACGTAACGTGTAGGAGCTTCTCAATTGAGTCAAAAGCGGAAAAACCATCCGAGAACCACGATAAGACAAACTAAAGGAAACATTCTCAAGTTAAAACTTACCCGTAAAACTCACCTTTCAAAAGAAAAGGAGAAAAACAACCGCTCTTCAAATATTGGGACCACCCGAAGAGTGAACCGAGTGTTTGGTGAGTTTGAACTAACTGGATTGAGTGTTGCTATTGCTATAAAAGCTTCATCTAATCCTACAATTGCCAGCCTAGTTAGCTTAGTTGGTAGTGCGTCTGCCTTGTAAGCGCTAGGCCGCGGGTTCGATTCCCGCCCGTTGAGTGTTGCTATAGCTTAATCTAATCCTCCAATAGTATCTTAACCAGCACCAGCGGCCAAAGCACATTGAATGTACCTGTTCCGAATGTATCCACTGAAGATAAGCAACGTTGAGGGAGGTTGATATACCTACGGGTGGGTGACCATATGGACAA
Source organism: Diaphorina citri (assembly GCF_000475195.1). Classification (NCBI taxonomy): domain Eukaryota; kingdom Metazoa; phylum Arthropoda; class Insecta; order Hemiptera; family Psyllidae; genus Diaphorina; species Diaphorina citri. The sequence goes on from NW_007379556.1 coordinate 40,165, forward strand.
TAGCGTGCGGGTAATGTAAGGAGTTAATGAGGCAAGAATTCAAACAGCCCCAAAATGTGGCTCAAGCTTAAAATACGAATCTACGAAAAGCAAAGGGATAGTTTGTTGCCGGATGGACGCTAAAACCGGTACTAAAGGTCTAAGCAGTTAACAGTGATGTTAAACCCTTATCAAACAAACATTCTATTCCTGTCAAACAAGCATTCTATTCCTGTCAAACAAACATTCTATTCCTGTCAAACAAGCATTCTATTCCTGTCAAACAAACATTCTATTCCTGTCAAACAAGCATTCTATTCCTGTCAAACAAACATTCTATTCCTGTCAAACAAGCATTCTATTCCTGTCAAACAAACATTCTATTCCTGTCAAACAAGCATTCTATTCCTGTCAAACAAACATTCTATTCCTGTCAAACAAGCATTCTATTCCTGTCAAACAAACATTCTATTCCTGTCAAACAAGCATTCTATTCCTGTCAAACAAACATTCTATTCCTGTCAAACAAGCATTCTATTCCTGTCAAACAAACATTCTATTCCTGTCAAACAAGCATTCTATTCCTGTCAAACAAACATTCTATTCCTGTCAAACAAGCATTCTATTCCTGTCAAACAAACATTCTATTCCTGTCAAACAAGCATTCTATTCCTGTCAAACAAACATTCTATTCCTGTCAAACAAGCATTCTATTCCTGTCAAACAAACATTCTATTCCTGTCAAACAAGCATTCTATTCCTGTCAAACAAACATTCTATTCCTGTCAAACAAGCATTCTATTCCTGTCAAACAAACATTCTATTCCTGTCAAACAAGCATTCTATTCCTGTCAAACAAACATTCTATTCCTGTCAAACAAGCATTCTATTCCTGTCAAACAAACATTCTATTCCTGTCAAACAAGCATTCTATTCCTGTCAAACAAACATTCTATTCCTGTCAAACAAGCATTCTATTCCTGTCAAACAAACATTCTATTCCTGTCAAACAAGCATTCTATTCCTGTCAAACAAACATTCTATTCCTGTCAAACAAGCATTCTATTCCTGTCAAACAAACATTCTATTCCTGTCAAACAAGCATTCTATTCCTGTCAAACAAACATTCTATTCCTGTCAAACAAACATTCTATTCCTGTCAAACAAACATTCCATTCCTGTCAAACAAGCATTCTATTCCTGTCAAACAAGTATACAGATCTTTTTCTGAGATTTTCATTTTTTACTTCCTATTATTTTGATACTCATGGACGGAACGAAGTGAAGTTTAAGTTTTATGTTTAGAATTTTGATTGTAGTTTTTCAGTTTGATACGCGTTCGTCAGACTGTTATACCTACCTAACTCGAATGGTTAGGTATTTGAAGTTTGAATAAATGACATGGTATAAAATTTGGACACCTAGGTAATTGACCCAATTAGACCTTCAGAAGTACCTTCATTGTCTGTCTGAGTGTAAAAATACAAATTCCAATAGCAATTAGGTGGGTTCTGCGTTCTGAGTATTCAGTTTTTACTTCAGGTCAAATTCAAATTCCTGCACATTGCATAACTACCTAAATACCAGGCGTTTATAGAAATTCAACATTTTATTGCAGAGGGTTTGATCTATTTCGCTGACACCCCTATGCCCAGCCCTCCTACCAAGATAGAGAACCAGCGACCCTTCATTAAAGCCCGTCTGTATCATGCCAATGACTCTAGGGCTGTAGAGACCACAGCCTGGGCACTCATGGTAGTTCTAATGCGAGACGGAGTGACAGATACTTCGGAAAAAATGGTCCAATGGTTAACCACCATGAGAATGCACCAGCGGGCCTTTGTATCTACCTTTGTAAGTTTCTTTATTCTTTTATGGTTTTGATTCCCCTTTTTTTAAGAGGTTTGATAGAGGGAACTGTACAACAGAGGTGTTATTGTCCCGAAATTGAAGAGATAAGGAGAACAACGAACAACATAGGAGAAAGTCAGCCTTTCCGAGCACGAATCTTTTGTTTTTAGGATAAATTTCGCCCCGGACGGGAGTCGAACCCGCGACCTAGAGCTTACAAGGCTAAGAGCCTCTTTTATCCTATCAAGTCTACAAAATTTCTTTTTACTCTTGGCTGAGCGCACCCCGAACTTTAAGCACAAGGCCGAAAAATTATATTGTTTTGTTAATTAATTCATTACTCCCTACCATTTTCCTTGTTTGATTCCAGGACAGTATGGTAGCGTTAATGATAAATTTCGCCCCGGACGGGAGTCGAACCCGCGACCTCTAAGAGCCTCTTTTATCCTATCAAGTCTACAAAATTTCTTTTTACTCTTGGCTGAGCGCACCCCGAACTTCAAGCAGAAGGCCGAAAAATTATATTGTTTTGTTAATTAATTCATTACTCCCTACCATTTTCCTTGTTTGATTCCAGGACAGTATGGTAGCGTTACAGGCACTCACAGAGTATGCATTCCGGGCTAGACTATTGACCCTGACTAACATTCACGTTACTTTGGAAACACCCAGTAGTGGAGATGTTAGACATCTACTCCGCCTGACTAACACTAGTGCAGAACAACCTGCCATCTTTGAGGTATGTCTACTTGCGAACAACGTGGTCGGAAACATGTCGGGTGGAAAAAGGAGACACCTTTCTTTATGTACTTCGGTAGGTACCTACCTTTGCTACGTCAGAACAGCTTTTGAATTAAAGGCAAATTCTTTTAGATACATCCGTCCCAGGAAACCGAAAAGTCAGAAAATTCCACAATTTGATCAATTTCTTGGCGTAGGCGTAGCTTAGGTAAAGTTCAAAAGAAAAACTTTCACAAATGAGCAACTACTACTATAAATTACCGTCTGATTCTATCTCAAAACTCTGTTTCGTGTTAATATAGACCGGGAGACACTTCGAATTCTTGACGGTCGCGTACCTCGCTTTCCGGGACGCTTGATACTATATTCTTCTGGGTATTCTATTCCATCCTATCCTATATTACAGATTGATAAGGTGTGGGGACATGTTAACATCATAGCTCGTGGCCAGGGTCATGCTATAGCAGGGTATAGTATGTAGGTACCTATACCTACCTACATCTCTCAAGGTAGGTAATCGTTACTATATGACTATCTTTTCTTACTATTTACTTACCTATTGCTTTTTGTGTAGCAATTTTTAACTTAGCTTAGGTTGGTAAGTCGATTAGACTTAAGGGAGAAATTCTAGTTGTACCTATAGGTATATTTATTTTAGGTTATTTTGCAATGTGATGTTTTATTTTATATGCATGGATGTTTTATACACGATTTCCTTTTCTATTAAAACAATAAATATTACGACTTGGTTATTATTTTCTTTTAAATACCTATAGAACTCCTATTAGAAGTGTATCTAAGCCGTACGCGCTAATTGAAAGTTGCGCGTCTGCGCGTGCAGTGTGAGAGAGCCTTAATGATTAATTTGATTAATGAATGATCAGAATGATAGACTTGATGGACACTTCTTAATATACCTACGTACGGTCATAGTACATATAGGTGTATTATCATCAGGTATATTCACTGTCACCTATCTCCGTACACGAGTGACTCCTGACTCATAATAAATCACAATACATACGTCACAACATGTTGGAGTCTTTGGACTTGGCTAATACAATGAGTGTCCGTGCAGATAGAAGATAACACAGTTTGATAAGTTTCCTCTATCTCTAGGTGTACCTACGTACGGTCATGTCATAGTACATAAGTGTATTATCATCAGGTATATTTACTGTCACCTCTCTCCGTACACGAGTGACTCATAATAAATCACAATACTAATGTGACGTCACAACATGTCTTCTTTGGAGTCTTTGGACTTGGCTAATACAATGAGTGTCCGTGCAGATAGAAGATAACACAGTTTGATAAGTTTCCTCTATCTCTAGGTGTCCCTGCAGAGTTGCTTTCGGTGAGTCTCTTTACATTTAGTATTTTCATAGGCATTGTATTGTAAAATTGAAAGATGAAAAAAATGTTAAGCCAACACCTTCGATAAGTTTAGGACACGTTTCGTTCTTACTAGAACTCATTAGCTAGACCTAAGTAACTTTCACTCTAGGTGTACCGAATCTTGGCCTACTATGTAGGTAATACCTAGGTACACTGTACTATATCATTGTCCGGTCTAAGAAGGTATACTTGAAGATTTGTCTCTCCTTTGTCTCTCGATAAGTTCATCTGAGGGTAACTTTCGTCAGTTCAGGAGTTCTCAAATGGTTTGTGACTTATCTGAGAGGTCGATGGCTCGCAAATGACTCTCGATTGCTCAATGTTCTACAATAGGTACCTACATAGCAATGTCTGTCTGTAGCATCCATAAAACAACAATTTGCGGCTCGGAGATTTGCGAAGTTCTGGGGAAGTTGTAAAGGCGTTTTCCATTTTTGAAGTGCTGACGAACGGCGCGGCGCGACGCTGATAGACGTCTTCAAATCGAGAAGGGCATATTTATTCAACAACACAGACCCAGAGATGGAATACGTCATAATAATATTACTCAGGTATAATGTTCGTGAATCCGAAAGCATCAAATGGTCTCGACTTTCCACAGAAGAATACGTGATGGATCATCTTAACAGTAGACACCAACACCAATCACATGTGCTGGGTACATATGGAAATGTGTGGATCATGCAATTACATGCATATTTATCAAACCGTTTAAGATTCGTACTCAGGTACGTAGGTATAGGTATGCTAAAGCCGATCTAAAATTTCCTGTTCAGAACATCCCCGTACAGTTGCGGAGACGTGAAGTGATTTTGACGTCAATACCTATATGTTTGCGAAATGAAAAGTGCCAAGTTGTTTCCAGGTCTCCATTAGGTACACAGAAGACAGGGAAGGTTTTTAGTGGGTTGAGCGGAGACAGGATTGGTGCCATAGTGGGGTGACACACCATACCCCCGAGCCTGAGCCGTGACTTCTAGTATTACCCACCAACAATACTAGAGAAATCAAAAAGATTTACCTCCACAAAGAAGAAGAAGAAGAAAACAGTCCACTGTTTAGGTAGTGAGAGTTTGAGTACCACTCGTCTTGTAACTCACATCACAGGGTGTTTATCTCATGACTGTCTTGATGACTAATACCCAGGATTGTCCCTCGGACCTAAGGGCAAACAAAGTACTTCCAATCCAGTGAAAACTCTGCTTGGTCAAGTGCTCCATACACCACAAAATACTCCACATTTAGTATAACTTTGATCTTTAAGCACGATTCATTCGACATTGTCCCAACTAGCTAACGGGTAATACCCAAGAATCGTTGTCTTAAGTAGCTAATAGGTAGATAATACTTAAGTACCATTGTCCCAAGTAGCTACCTTATTATACTTATACTTGAGAAATCTACTCCATCATACTTCATACCAACTTTTCACAGGTAAGTACCTCTTTAGTATATTGGCGCTTAACAAACAATAGCTCGTATCGACTTACAATTTTTTTACTTTTTTCAGTTTAGCTCAGAGAAAAGTTATCAAAATTCATGCCTTTGATAATTTGCTGTTTCAGATCTCATCAGAATGGTCGTGTTTCAATCATACAGTCAGGAGATGGTATCCTGTGGCTAATCTCACACTGGTACGCCAGGCTTTACTCTACGAGTCTACAGCGAGAGGTAAAAGTTATTCCATGAAACACAAGTTTGTCCGATATGAACAAATGTCCTGAAGATGTTTTTTAACATGGTTCCATGGTTGTCAATTTTCATCAAAATCGGACAAATCGTTTGAGAGTTATGGTGAATCACAGCATTTCTGAAGACTGAATTGGACATAAAATCTAATGAGAAAATTTCTTTTGATCGTTACACATTTTTTCCAAAAGATATGTTGTTTTTGTTTTGCAATGTATGGATTCCAATACTTTTCCACAATGTTGTTGGTGGACCTTAGAATAGGGCAGGAATTTAGATGACTGGAGTTAAACCGTTCGAGAAAACTTAGAAGCGATCCCATTCCTTTTCACTCTTAAGTACTTTTTTTTTAATCCCAACGTTTTGACTTTCTGTTACAGAAAACTTCGTCCAGGTTCTGGTGAACTCAACGTCTCTCTACTTGTTGAACATCTGTGAAGTGTGCGGCTCCTTCCTCAAAGAAGAAGAAGAAAACAGTCCACTGTTTAGGTAGTGAGAGTTTGGGTACCACTCGTCTTGCAACTCACATCACAGGGTGTTTATCTCATGACTGTCTTGATGACTAATACCCAGGATTGTCCCTCGGACCTAAGGGCGAACAAAGTACTTCCAATCCAGTGAAAACTCTGCTTGGTCAAGTACTCCATACACCACAAAATACTCCACATTTAGTATAACTTTGATCTTTAAGCACGATTCATTCGACATTGGTCCCAACTAGCCAATAGGTAATACCCAAGTATCGTTGTCTTAAGTAGCTAATAGGTAATACTTAAGTACCATTGTCCCAAGTAGCTACCTTATTATACCTATACTTGAGAAATCTACTCCATCATACTTCATACCCACTCTTCACAGGTAAGTACCTCTTTAGTATATTGGCGCTTAACAAACAATAGCTCGTATCGACTTACAATTTTTTTTACTTTTTTCAGTTTAGCAAAAATAGTTTGACAAATTTCCTAACAATGATAGCCCATCGGAACTCCTAAAATTTCCTAACAATGGCTATACAATGGCTAAATTTTCTAACAATGGCTATACATCAATTTTCAGTTTTGTGTTTATTGGTTTACTGTCTAAACAAGTCCCATTTACCTACAATAAGAAAATCGCCGATTTCACTTCAATCAGACAGTTGATCTAATTAGACTTTGGTGCTCTAGAATCTCACAGTGTCCATTTAAAACATCTACCTGCTACCTACATTACTCTACATAACACAAAAGACGATCCTAAAAAAAAAAATGTTTACTATTAGACTAAAAGAAGAAATCCATAAAAATTCACAAAAATCAGTTCTTCTTTCTGAAAAGCTGGCAGAAAGTTTGTGTTGGGCGATGTTGTTTGTGAAACTACAATGTGCCAAGTATGTATAGGTAGGCAGGCACCTTACATTCTTCTACTACATGAAGTGAGATTACAATACAAACATTAAGACTTGTAAGATCTTTTCTAAATAAAAAAAAAGATGATAATTTGTGATGAGATTAAAGTCAGTTTAGGAGAGCTTTTGTTGACTTGATGGGCAAATGGGCATACTAGTGATACCAATGGAAGAATGTCTACCCAATCGACGTATTCAGAAAGGTAAGTTTCGGTCATTCGTGATGTAATATTGCTGGCATATGATCAAAACATATTATGACTATGTGACGTATAGAGACGTCATTAGGGATTGCAATGCGGGATCCCGCAATCCCGCAATCCCGCGGGATCCCGCACCTTTTTCCAATCCCGCAGTTTTTTGCTGCTGGATTTGCGGGATTTGCGGGATTTTTCGGAATTAATGGATCCATGAATTAAGATAAAAATACCACAAAGAAAAGGTTTAAAATAGGTCGAATAACCCTTTTTTTATGAACTCTACAGGCACCTTGATTTTTCTGTCTACTCTACAGGTTGTCTGGTTTCAAGTAGTGTTTCTTTTGTTCTCCTGATTTGAAAGGATGATATTGGTCTTGCAAATCTT
>NW_007379557.1:0-17315 GCF_000475195.1 Diaphorina citri
CGATCTTGATCTTGAGCACTGATTCTAGCAGGATCAATAAATATATCAATAAACCAGTGGACAGTACTTGGTATGGATTATGGATCAGTAGACAGTAGATGATAGTAGATCAGTAATACATGGACTATGTAACTGATAACTTGACAGTCTGAATCTGAACAGTGATTCTAATATCGATCTTCAGAGATAATATTTCGCGTCAACATTTTGTGCGTTTTTGGAATTTTTGGGGCATTTCCGATTTTTGCCACTTTTTTAACTAACTTTTTTTATAGTTTTTTTAATTATTTTATTTACCTATTTATTTTTAATTATACCTACCTGTTTAAAGTAGGTATTTAATTCATAGTATTTTAATCTTTTTATTGCTCTTTTGTTACTTCTTTGAATATTGTTTTTATTGCGTTTTTTGCAGTCAACTCTATAGGGATCTATTATAGTAATTATTAGTATTGCCTCCTTTCTTTCCATTATTACTATCTATACATTGTCTGTATACCTACATATGCCTATTATCTATCTAGATTTTTATCCCCTGATGAGTATTTGAACTCTTTTTACTTTCCTTATCCTATAGGAAGGAAAGTAATGTAATCGGGTCAAAATTTCGATGGTCAGTTTTTAGTGCCAAAACACGTTTTGAGGTCCCTAGAGCCTAAATCCAAAGTTTCAGCCATTGGTCCGTGGGTGTGTCTGTGTGTGTGTCTGTCTGTCTGTCTGTAAACAAAATATCTCGAAAACGATGGGTTTCAAGCCAAGAAAAGTACTCTCACTCTGTGGGAAGATTATGCTGAGATAATCAATCAGGCGATGGACCAAAGAAAATTTGTTGTACTACTGTGGCTAGATCTAACTAGAGCCTTTGAAACCATCTCTCATTCGAATCTTGTACAGAAATTTGAAGATATAGGATTCAAAAACCAAATACTTAAAGATTATTTTCAAAACAGGAGCCAAATAACCAAAATAGGGAAGACATTGAGTGAAAAAATAACACTGGAAGATGGTTTAGTAACCGGATCTATTAATAGCCCGAGTTGGTATAACATTTATACTCACGATATTCAATATCTGAAAATATCCAGTCAACTTAAAATGTTTGCTGACGATTCGTGTTTAGTGGCAATTCATAGGAATCTCGACATGGCAGTACAAATGGCACAGCAAGATTTCATTGTTATACAGAAATACTTTTACAACAATGATATTTATATCAATGAAAAGAAAACAGAAGCCATGATCATGGGAGTATCCCGTGGAATATCGGAGATAAACCAATATCCACTCAAATGTCACAGTAGAGCATGTTTGTACATAGAAGCATATAAAAGCCAATGTCAATGTCCCATCATAAAATATTCAGAAAACTGTAAATATCTAGGAATAAATGTTGATAACAAATTTAAAATGAAAGCCCATGTAAATTTATTATGTAAAAAACTGCGTGTCCTACATTACCAATTCCAGAAGTCCAATGTAAATACCTTATCTACTAAAACAAAGTTGCTTCTATATAATTCATTGGTAGAATCGCTATTGAGATATGGAGTCACTATTTATACATTTGCTCCGACCTACATCCTGGAACCTTTGAACAGTATTCAAAGAAGAATAATAAAATACCTGTTTGTACATTATAACAACTCTAATGGCGAGGAGACACAGCAATTGAAATTCCTGAAACCCATACAGTTGGCAAAGTTGATAACAATCGTCCAACACTATCAGAATCCTACATACAGGAATAGAAGAGAAGCAACTTACCAACTAAGACGGCAGCAGGAATTCGAAAGCAGTTCTGCATATACGAAGTATGGTGAACGATTATTGACCTATATAGTACCGAAATTATTAAACCGTTACCAAGGAGAAATAGACCAAGAGGAAGATCCGAAATCCGTCAAGATAAAACTAAAAAGAATTATTATCGAAGAAGAACTTTAGAAAAGAAAAAGAAAAAATCTAAAATGCTTACCTAATACAGAACAACATAAAAACAATAAGAAGAGGAAAAACCATCTCCAAAGAAGTTGTTTTATTAGCTTAGGAGATGTATTATGTTTATTATTAATTGTAAAAAATAAAATGTTACCATGTTTCAATTCAATTCAATTCAATTCTTCTTCCTCTCCTCCTTCTTCTTCTTCCTCTGCTTCTTCTTCTTCTCCTTCTCCTTCTTCTTCTTCTCCTCCTCCTTCTTCTTCTTCTCCTTCACCTTTTCCCGTTTATGCGGGATCAGTGTGTTTTTAGTCACTTCTTTGGAGACAGTTCTCTTTTTAGCCATTCGATCTCTGTGAGCCCTGTTCCCCGTAAGTCTTTTCTTTAGACAATTACACTACTAATCCACCACATAATACATATTATATGACACAAGAAAATGGAAGGCAAAACATGGAATACCTACCTACATAGGTCTGAATTTGTTTGTTGTGTGCAAAAAAAAAAATGTGGGGGGGGGAGGAAATCCCTTGTCTCTTGTCTTCATTTCCTTTCTCTCTCGCCAATCAAAGGATTTCGTAAAAGAAAAAAAAAATTGTCTTCCTTTACTTTAATTACACAATTTTCATTAAAACCTTTTTTTATACGATCAGAAGCCTAGACATTTTCACAGGAAAAGAGATTGTCACCTTTAACCTTTACAGACCCCTTGTTGACCTTTAAATGCTTTCATCCTGGCATTTAACCCAAAGTGTCCCCAGAAATATAATTGGTCATACTAATTGCATTTTACTTCTTCTTCTTCTTCCTCTTCTTCATTTTGAGATAAAATCTAAAATATATACAGCCCCTTGTGTAACTGACTGACTCACTCACTCACTCATACTAATTCTAACCCACTTCTAGATGAGCTAGTTCAAATTATAAAAATAAACAACTCAGCCCCAAAGGAAATTCATCTAAAAAAGGTAGGAGCCAGCCAGCCAGCCTAATAGTTAGCTAGTTGAGTACGACCGTCTTAAAGAGTTTAGGTCGCAAGTTCGATTTCCGCCCCTGGAGAACTTTATCCCAAACAGATATAAGGTTCGTTCTCGGAACGGCTGGCTTTCTCCTGTCCTCCTTCTCTTTTCTCCATTTCTCACAATCTCACCGTGGTTTCCATTATTATTTTCGTTTCTTTATCTTTTTTCTTCTAATATTCATTTTCATTACTTGCGACGCTCCTGTCATTTATTATTTCCCTCTTTTTAACTGCAATCTTAACAAATTCTTTTTTCGCTAATTTCATTTTCCATTATCCTCTCACTTCTTTCTTATTCACTCTTCTTCTTCTTCTTCTTCTTCTTCTTCTTCTTCTTCTTCTTCTTCTTCTTTTTCCTCCTCCTCCTCCTCCTCCTCCTCCTCCTTCTCTCTTCTTCTCTTTTTCATTTTCTTTTCACACAAAAAAATCTCATTTGTGTAAATGTCAAATCTATTAGACAAAAATGCTTTGGGTGAGCTTGGTAATGAGTAGGTAGGTAGCACCTAAGTATAGTGGTAGGGGGTTTGACATTTACACAACCGAGCAAGAAAATAACTTGATGAACTTGAGACTAATACCGTCGTCACCCGTGGCGTTAGATTTAATGGAAGACAATGCATCAGATACCTCCTTAGGAGTGACCTCTCCGAACACAAATGGGGAACAGTTTGGTTTGGGTAGGGATGAAATTCTTTGAAGAGTAGAAACCTTAGTTGTATTATCAACTTGCACAGGAGATGTAGTGAAATGTGTGTTAAGCTCATCGAGGTTTGCCGTACAATCTTGAGCACTTCCTTGTTCCCCCCCTACACCAAGACCATTGAGAAATGACCAAATGGTAGAGGGGGTTCCCTCGGACACGTTCTGTGCAATATGGCTCCTCCGGGCATCTCGACAAAGCCTATTACACTTATTCCGAAGACTGCGATACCTTATTGCGTCAACTGTACACCTACCCTTACGAAATCCGAATTGTCTTTCACTTAATAGGTCTTTTTCCTCCAGCTCTTTCTTCAGCCTTTCATTTAAAACTATCTCGAATAGTCTCCCTAAGGTGTTTAGAAGGCATATTGGCCTATACGAGGTTGCATCTCCCACATTATTTTTAGCATTTTCCAGTAGAACTACCCTTGCCTCCTTCCAGCTGCTTGGGAAAGTGCCTTCCTTTAAATTTTTATTCATAATCCTAGACACAGTATCCGGTATTTCCATTACCACCTCTCTCACAACTTTGGGGGGGATAAAGTCCGGACCAGGTGCTTTATTCGTTGATAATATTCTGACCGCATTCAGTAAGTCATTATTATTAATCTCTGAGATCTCACTTACCATTATGTTTCTTTGATTCCATTCTATTTTTTCGTTCTCTGGGAAGAGTTTGTGAATCTGTTCCCTTCTGATATCAGGTGGTATTTTTTGTGGCCCATGGCCGATCTTTTTCATGACTATCTTGTACGCTTGTCCCCATATGTCTTTTTCAAGCTCCCGACAACTCCTTCCACCTGTCCGCTCTAGTCCTGAGTATTTTGGCTTTAAGTTCCTTCCGCGATTTGTGGTAGATTGCATAGAGTTCCCTCGATTCTTCTGAATCTTCACTTCTTCTCTCTCTCGTGTATCTCCTTCTACTATGGTTCCGTTTTCCTCTTTTTTTTTTTTAGGCTTTATTTATAGTGGCAGGGTTCTCCTGAAGGAGCTCTTCCATCCAACCACTAGTGTTTGTGTGTTAGATTGTGTATGTATATGTGTGTGTAAGTGTGAGTGCTTGTAGGATTGTGTAGAAAGAGATATTACCTAGTTAGATAGGGTTTTCTTTCAGGTACCCCACAACCCACAAGGGAAGTCTTGAATGAAACTATAGTTGGTGAGTCCCTGATGTCCCTGATAATTTGGTGGAAGTTTAAATTTCAAATTTGGAGATCCAAAGAGACTATTGCCCGAGCGTCAAGGAGCTCGTTGCCCTCTGGAAAAATTCTAGATGAAGTATCTAGATACGATTATTGATTACCTATTATGACTGGTTGTTCCTCTCCCGAGAGAGGGTACCTAATACCTATGCAATCATCACTGGCGAATTAGATTAAGCATTTTCTATGTAAAAACTCAACAATATTTAGATAAATCTTTTCAAATTATGAGGAGGGGAATTAGATCCAAAGAAACTATTGCCCGAGCGTCAAGAGCTCGTTGCCCTCTGGAAAAATTCTAGATGAAGTATCTATACGATTATTATGACTGGTTGTTCCTCTCCCGAGAGAGGGTACCTAATACCTATGCAATTATCACTGGCGAATTAGATTAAGCATTTTCTATGTAAAAACTCAACAATATTTAGATAAATCTTTTCAAATTATGAGGAGGGGAATTACTATTTTACTTAGGTTATTTATGAAAATGGATACTTACGAGTTGGTTATTTATCCCGACTCGGAGTTTCGTCTCCCTTGAAAAGATAGGTACCTATCCATTTTCATAAATAACCTAAGTAAAATACCTAGTATTTACAAAGGATGTCAAAATTAAATAAATTCGTTAATAGTGAGGGGAATTAGTACAAAATGTGACAAACTTCATACAAAAAGCTCCGATTCGGTATAAAATCGGGGTCATTTGAATATCTTCACCAAATCTGGAGAACTCTTCAGGTATTCTAGACTTCGTCTGAAACTCCGAGTTGGGATAAATAACCAACTCGTAAGTATCCATTTTCATAAATAACCTAAGTAAAATAGTATTTACAAAGGATGTCAAAATTAAATAAATTCATTAATAGTGAGGGGAATTGGTACAAAATGTGACAAACTTCATACAAAACGCTCCGATTCGGTATAAAATCGGGGTCATTTGAATATCTTCACCAAATCTGGAGAACTCTTCAGGTAGGTATTCTAGACTTCGTCTACATTAGAGGAGGTCTGCCCCAGGCAATCTCTAGACTAATCGGTAGCATGCGATGTGATGTGATCATAATTAGATAACACATCTAGGATAGTCGGATCAGGGCTGTCTAAAACTAGACAACATTACCTTTTTTTTCAGAGGTTTCATAGAGGGAACTGTAACTGCCAAAGTCTTATCGTCCCGAAAGCGAAGAGACAAGGAAGGCAGGATAGGAGGAAGCCAGCCGTTCGGAGAACGAACCTTATCCATTTATAGGATAAATTTCGCAACGGGTGGCGATCGCACCCGCAACCTAGCAGAGCTTAGAGTTCATTATCAAATAGGATTCGTTCTTAGAACGGTTTATTTTCTCCTATCCTGTCTTCCTTCTTCGATTTCGGGACGATAAGATCTTCTTTGTTACACGTTACAATTATGTATCTATACCTCTATCAAACATCAAGAAGAAAAAGAGGGGGCGGAAAATGATCTTACACAGCTCTCTATTCCAGATATTTTCCTCCTTTTAGTCCGTCCTTCCTTTATTATTACTAATAATAAAAGGTATAGTGGACGGACTATTGTATTCGCTTCGGTGTCGGCTGTCGGTCTGTCCGTCAGTCAGTCAGTCTGTCCGTCAGTCAGTCAGTCTAGAAGGACTTATCCAAACCTGGTCGACCTATATATCAAATTAAAGGTCTTTTTACCAGGATCACGAAAATGGTGGTGCAAATTTAGTCGAAGTCATCGTACTTTCCATTTTATCAATCGGTTAAATCGGTTTAAACCGGTTGCGTAACAATTCTGATAACGCGTTTTTTTCTTCTTCAAAGTACATACCTATAGGGTATGTACATATTATACCTATAGATACACCGAGCAAAATATTCATGGGGCAAGGATACAAGTACAATGCACTTCATAGAGAGGGGCAAGTTGCAAGCAGGGCGAAAAAAAAACTATCTACTTCAAAACCCTGCCAAGATTCTAATAAATTCGATAAAAAAAAAATAAAAAATTTTGTCCATGCCCATATATTATACCGCTCTGTTACGTTAGACTCGTGTGGTCTGTGTCGTAGCATGCCCATCCCGTAGTATGCCTCTCATCAGATGGACGATAAGAGACACAATACTTCCCATACAGGTGTTGGGTCAACGCTATAACACTGGAAAGTATATAACCGGTTGAAATATCGCACTGATACTATACTTAGGCTGACCATACGTCCCGCTTTCGGCGGGACAGTCCCGCTTTGGAGCCTCTGGTCCCGCTGTCCCGAGAAGTATTTTTTAAATCGATTTATCTCGGGATCTAGAATTCGTAGAAGAAAAAGAAAAATTCCGTTGGTCCTCATTTTTCCTGCTCTATGACTTTGAAACATCACCCAAGTAAGCGCGACTGATATATGTAAAACCGATAGAGGCGCATGGAAGAGGTTGATACCTACCTGTATGGTACATTGGTACATACTACATAGGTAGGTACGTACGAGCTTTTACCCTAAGTATCCCACGTATACATCAATAATGTATCTGTCTTTCTAACTCTAACATAATACCTACTCGTATGTTACACACTAGAAGCTCTATCTTTCTACACATACTACAGATTTTACCCTACCCCTTCGTATACCTACATGCATGGGTACCTACTAGATAAAGATAACATAAGGTACATATCTATCTGTCTGTGGGTAACATAATAGGATGTTACACATACTACAGCCAAGACACAAAGAGACAAGCTTGTATTTCCTTCGTATATGTATACCTATCTAGATAGGGCATAGGTACCTTAGAATAGATCAGTTGCGCTTATTTGGGTGATGTTTCAAAGTTATAGAGCAGGAAAAATGAGAACCAACGGAATTTTTCTTTTTCTCCTACGACTTCTAGATCCCGAGGTAAGTCGATTTAAAAAATACCGGTAAATCGTGAACTTTGACGTCACGGCATACGCTCCCGTAGGCGATGACGTTACATCAAATGTCCCGAGCAAAGCTCCCGCGCAGGCATCACATTAATGTGTTTGTGCGCATTTCTTTCTGCTCCTCCGCCAGCGTGCTTGCATACTGGCGCTACCTAGCGAGGCAAGAGTTTTTTTTAATCGATTTATCTCGGGATCTAGAATTCGTAGAAAAAAAAGAAAAATTCCGTTGGTCCTCATTTTTCCTGCTCTATGACTTTGAAACATCACCCAAGTAAGCGCGACTGTTCTATATGTAAAACCGATAGAGGCGCATGAAAGAGGTTGATACCTACCTGTATGGTACATTGGTACATACTACATATAGGTACCTACGAGCTTTTACCCTAAGTATCCCACGTATACATCAATAATGTATCTGTCTTTCTAACTCTAACATAATAGCCACTCGTATGTTACACACTAGAAGCTCTATCTTTCTACACATACTACAGATTTTACCCTACCCCTTCGTACCTACATGCATGGGTACCTACTAGATAAAGATAACATAAGGTATATATCTATCTGTCTGTGGGTAACATAATAGGATGTTACACATACTACAGCCAAGACACAAAGAGACAAGCTTGTATTTCGCTCGTATACATATAACCTACCTAGATAGGGCATAGGTACCTTAGAATAGAACAGTTGCGCTTACTTGGGTGATGTTTCAAAGTCATAGAGCAGGAAAAATGAGGACCAACGGAATTTTTCTTTTCTCCTACGACTTCTAGATCCCGAGATAAATCGATTAAAAAAACTCCGGTAAATCGTGAACTTTGACGTCACGGCATACGCTCCCGTAGGCGATGACGTCACATCAAATGTACCGAGCAAAGCTCCCTCGCAGGCCACGCATTAGTGTGTTTGTGCGCATACGTTTCTGCGCAATTCTTTCTGCTCCTCCGCTAGCGCGCTTGCATAGTGGCGCTACCTAACGGACGAAAAAACATCACATTAATGTGTTTGTGCGCATTTCTTTCTGCTCCTCCGCCAGCGTGCTTGCATACTGGCGCTACCTAGCGAGGCAACTGCCTGAAGTCTGACGTCACACATCTTTGAACTCTTTCATTAGAACGGAAAATGAAAATTGAATTTTCGACATTTTATAGTTATTTTTTCGCAGTTTTGACCTAAGATTTGGATTTTTGACTACTTTCCAAGTAGGAATTGACCATTTATTAATAATTTTTACCCATTTACAACTGCTCCATTAGAACTTGAACTACATATTCTGTATACTTGATATTTACCCTAAGGTTAAGACTTGGGGTAGAATAGGGAACAAGGATGATGTTCCAGTTTAATATATAGAGAAAAACGGATTTCAGAAATGGAATCTGCACAAAATTTCCATTAAATTCATTAAAATAAATAAAACTAAAAATAAAAACAGTAAAGTTGTCTTTTTGGTACCATTTGGTAAGTTTTCATTTAGAAATTTCCCTGATCAGCATTTTCTTTTAAATTTTCAAGAGGAAATTCAACTAGGAAAAAAAGGCGCAATCTGGCGGCATGCAACAGGAAAAATATCACTGAAGTCTCAGCTTTCCAAGAATACCCACATATTGTCCCAATATGTCAATTTTTCACGGAGCTACAAACCATTTTCTTCTGAGAAACGTGTACATAAAGCTCGTGTATGGCGGACTTTCTGTGATAAAAATGATCCCAAGTAGGTAGGTAGGTACACATTTGCCTTCTGACCGGTTTATTAAGGGAAGGTCGTGTATTTTAAATAAAAAACAAAATGGCGGATATCTCGGAAACTATTAAGCGAGATACGAAAAAAAGTTATAGGTAGAATGTTTTTTTTTATATATATATGTATATTGGAAATTACCTCAGAAATCTACCCTAGGCTTTTGGTAACATTTTTCGTGTTCACCCTGTATAGGTATACCTGCTCGTACTCCTTGAATAGGAACTAATAATAATAATAATAACAAGCTCAGACCGTCTGGCGGACCTAGGCTGTAGGGTTGGGACATCGACATCGATGTTTTGAAAACATCGATACATCGGAACAAAAACATCGATGTCAACATCGATGTTTTTCTTTTATGTACGTACTACAGGTTTAAATGGGAAAAAGTAGAAAGTTGTGAACAAAATATCTCAAGAGGAACCACAGACATCGAACATGGATGTTTTATTTTTCGATGTTCGATGTCTGTGGTTCCTCATGAAGTGGGATTTTTTTTTTTTTTTCAGTTTCCCAAAAAATTCCCTCGAACTTTAAATTTCCCACACGGAATTTACGCGGAAAGGACCATATAATACCGAAAATCCGAAAAACATCGAAATCCCGATAATATCGAACATCGATGTTTTTGATTACGATACATCGGATACTCGATATATCGAAGTTTAAAAACATCGATGTATCGAACATCGATGTTTTCATCTCGATGTCCCAACCCTACTAGGCTGGCATAAGGAGTTCCAGGAATTTGGAGTTCCAGAAAGTTTGTAAACAATACCATTCTTGGATTGCATTGAAGTCGGATTATTTTCAAAGTTGTTTTTACAAAGCTCTCTCTACAGTAGACGCACCTTGTTGTAGGTATGTATGTATAATAGTTGCATAGTATCTGCTTCGCAGTGTTGCCAGATTGATCCTCCCAAATTACCGTACACTGCTAGAAATTTTGAAAACTGCTAGAAATATCGTACATTTTTACTTCTCCTGGCAGTGTTGCCAGACTGGTCAGCTGAGATTACCATACAATTTACCCGTTGAAATATCGCACTGATACTACTATAAAAGAGAGCTAACTCAAAATTGGCTATTTTTCAGGAGACCAAAACAAAATTAGCCAGCCTAGTCAGCTTGGTTGGTAGCGCGTCTGCCTTGTAAGCGCTAGGCCGCGGGTTCGATTCCCGCCCGGGGCGGATTTTATCCTGGTGGGATAATGCTCGTTCTCGGAACGGCTGGCTTTCTCCTATCCTGTCTTCCTTCTCTCTTCGATTTCGGGACGATAAGCCCTAGCATTCTCACCAGATGGGAAATCTCTCGTCTCCTATAGTTGTGGAGAAAATAAACTCTCCTTCTGGCAGGTAAGTAATTCCTTTCTCTTTCAAGCTGATCATTTATCTAGCGAGATGAAAGAAGGTTTAGGTAATTAGTAGGATTCTCTCTTCTGTGAGCTCTTCCACTCAACCACTAGTGTCTGACAAAATTGTCACTAAGTAATAAAGAACAAATTTTAAAAAAAAGAACTTGTAGATTTTATAGCTGTACAGAAATGCTAGAGAAATAGGAAAGGTTGAGTGCGAAGGGCATCCACTCGTGAAATTATGTAGCCAAAACCAAACGTAAGCTCAAAGGGAATCACTCTAAATTAATTTTAATGGACACATACGAGCCATGAACCAGCAATCTAACATATATGTACTCATATCTAAAAGGGTTGCTCAAAATAATGACTCTTTGCTCTTCCAGCTATTAGAGTATTATGAATCAGTGTTGCCAGATTGATCCTCCCCAATTACCGTACACTGCTAGAAAATTTGAAAACTGCTAGAAATATCGTACATTTTTACTTCTCCTGGCAGTGTTGCCAGACTGGTCAGCTGAGATTACCATACAATTTTACTGAAAATACCGTACTTTACCGTATGCCACTTTTGTAAAGTCGTACATTTTTGCATAGTACCGTACTTTTACAGCAAATTACCGTCCATTATCGTATAAAATTCATTACCGTACACATTATCGTACCAAAGCTCGAATACCGTACAAATACGGTAATTACCGTACATCTGGCAACACTGCTGCTTCGTAGAGTACCTACTCGAGTAGTGTAGGTACATAGTAGAGACCTATTGTAGGTGTATTGTAAATTGTAATCCCTGCTCTAGTACTCGTACGTGGTACATACCTATTGTAGTTGTAGGTGTATTGTAAACGCGGTCAAACTTTCTTGACTTGGCGGGGCGGAGCGCTACCGCGCTCCTTAATGTAAATTGTAATCCCTGGGAGCTTTGACTACTCTGAATCTTATATTATAAGAACGAGATCCATTCACATTTCACACACTGATCGCTCTATCTCTAGAACCACAACACCTAGAAAGCTGAAATTTGGTAGGAATATTCCTTTTATGGTCTAGGTGTGCAATAAGAAAGGATTTTGCGAAAATCTAAACCGATCCTGAGATATGATCAATTTTTGATCGCTAAAATCACCATAAATACACAGAGTGCGTCCTTGTCACATTTGACAGCTACATACCAAATTTCAAGTCTCTAGCTCTTACCGTCTTCGAGATATTACTTTCCTTCCTATAGGATAAGAAAAGTAAAAAAGTTGAAATTTATATTGTCATTTTTGTCCTTATTTATGAGGGGTTTTACACCGCTATCAATTTGCGGTCTGGGATCTTCCCATTCTTCTCACGACAGGGTTTTACCCTGCTCCGTTCGGTGACAAAAATACCTCCAGTATCTTCTTCACATTTACCTCATCCAGCCTTGGTGATGGGGGATCGGGAAAAGCCATCACTATTTTTGTCATTATTCGACCAACAATATAGGTAGGTACTATTCTGATAATAGCTGTAATAACATCTTCTATTTCTGAAATATTTTGTTTTCCTTGTAGGTAGAATAGAATAGAATATACCTTGTTTATACTACCAGCATAGGACTGAAAAGTCCCTTTACTCTCACAGTCTAAACAAGGTACGTGGGTAATAGATTTTTACTTTCTTTATCCTATAGGAAGGAAAGTAATGTAATCGGGTCAAAATTTCGATGTTTTTAGTGCCAAAACACGTTTTGAGGTCCCTAGAGCCTAAATCCAAAATTTCAGCCATTGGTCCGTTTGTGTGTCTGTGTGTCTGTCTATAAACCTGTAAACAAAATATCTCGAGAACGGTAAGAGCTATAGAGACTTGAAATTTGGTATGTAGCTGTCAAATGTGACAAGGGAGAGAGAAAAATAGAAAGAGAGAGAGAAAAATAGAAAGAGAGAGAAATAGATAGAGAGAGAGAGACAGTGGGAGAGAGAGACAATGGAAGAGAGGGAGTGAGAAAGAGTGGAAGGGGAAGTTATGATGTATTACAGGATAACAAGAGCATGCAAGATAACTTACTATTACCTATTACCTACAGGATAGCTATGTTAGGGTAACATGGGAGGGATGTTAATACTTAACGACATGAAATACTATCCATAGTACACCAGACTACCAGACAGTATGGGGAGACAATAGAAAAATGGGAGGTGGGAATGGGTGATAAATTTATAGAGGGAGAGAGGAGAATAGAGAGGAGGAGAGGGAAAGAAGGAAGGTAAGAGAAGAAAAGAGAGAGAGACTGGAGGGATTTTGCAAGAAGAGATACTAGACTTACTCGTAATTCCGGGAAGAATATTGCATGAACAATACGTTGGTATAATGGGAGGAGAAGGAAGAAGAAGAAGAAGAAGAGAAGCAGAAGAAGAAAGGAGGAGGAGGAACAAAAGAAGAAGTTGTGAGAGAAGGGAGAACGAAGTTGGGTTAAATAGATTGAAAGGATTCTTCATTAAGGGAAGGAAGAAGAGGAGGGGGGAGAAAGAGAAGAGGGGAAGTAGTAGAAGAAAAGAAAGAAGATTAGGAGGAAGAAAGAGACAATAGGAAATATAGGTGAGATAGAATGAATAATTAATGGAGCAGTTGCAGATGGGTAAAAATTATAAATAAATAGTCGATTCCTATGTAAAAAGTTGGGAAAAATCCAAATCCAAGGTCAAAACTCCGAAATAGTAACTGTAAAAGGTCTAAAATTCAATTTTTATTTTCCGTTCTAATGAAAGAGTTCAAATATGTGTGACGTCAGACTTTACGCAGTTGTTTTTTTCCGTCCGTTAGGTAGCGCCACTATGCAAGCGCGCTATATAGCGGAGGAGCAAAAAGAACTGCGCACAAACACATTAATGCGTTGCCTGCGAGGGAGCTTTGCTCGGGACATTTGATGTGACGTCATCGCCTACGGGAGCGTATGCCATGACGTCAAAGTTCACGATTTACCGGCATTTTTTTAATCTTACGCAGTTGTTTTTTTCGTCCGTTAGGTAGCGCCATTATGCAAGCGCGCTAGCGGAGGAGCAGAAAGAACTGCGCAGAAACGTATGCGCACAAACACATTAATGCGTTGCCTGCGAGGGAGCTTTGCTCGGGACATTTGATGATGTGACGTCATCGTCTACGGGAGCGCATGCTGTGACGTCAAAGTTCACGATTTACCGGAATTTTTTTAATCGATTTATCTCGGGATCTAGAATTCGTAGAAGAAAAAGAAAAATTCTGTTGGTCCTCATTTTTTCTGCTCTATAACATTGAAACATCACCCAAGTAAGCGCAACTGATCTATTTATCTGTCTTTCTAACTCTATCATAATACCTACTCGTATGTTACACACTAGAAGCTCTATCTTTCTACACATACTACAGATTTTACCCTACTCCTTCGTACCTACATGCATGGGTACCTACTAGATAAAGATAACATAAGGTACATATCTATCTGTCTGTGGGTAACAAAATAGGATGTTACACATACTACAGCCAAGACACAAAGAGACAAGCTTGTATTTTGCTCGTATACATACCTAGATAGGGCATAGGTACCTTAGAATAGAACAGTTGCGCTTACTTGGGTGATGTTTCAAAGTTATAGAGCAGGAAAAATGAGGACCAACGGAATTTTTCTTTTTCTCCTACGACTTCTAGATCCCGAGGTAAGTCGATTTAAAAAATACCGGTAAATTGTGAACTTTGACGTCACGGCATACGCTCCCGTAGGCGATGACGTCACATCAAATGTCCCGAGCAAAGCTCCCGCGTAGGCATCACATTAATGTGCTTGTGCGCATACGTTTCTGCCTACTCCTCCGCAAGCGTGCTTGCATACTGGCGCTACCTAGCGAGGCAGCTGCCTGAAGTCTGACGTCACACATCTTTGAACTCTTTCATTAGAACGGAAAATGAAATTTGAATTTTCGACATTTTATAGTTATTTTTTCGGAGTTTTGACCTAAGATTTGGATTTTTTCCTACTTTTCAAGTAGGAATTGGCCATTTATTAAAAAAAATTTACCCATTTGCAACTACTCCATTAGAACTTGAACTACATATTCTGTATACTTGATATTTACCCTAAGGTTAAGACTTGGGGTAGAATAGGGAACAAGGATGATGTAGAAGCTTCACAAGAATAGAATAGAAAGCAACCTCCGCGGTCGAATAGGTATTACACTAAGGCTTGCACGCCGGGTTCGAAGTTATATCGGCTGTCGGCTCTATGCTTGTTTGTGTTGAAGAACAATATTTTATTTGGCAAGACCAGTTGCCCAAATAATACCTAATAGTGGGTAGTTAAGTACTGTTAAGTAGGTACACAAGATAGGTTGTAATTGTATAAAGGCTTTACGCTTTACCGTCACTCCTGACAGTGACGTTTGGAGCATGTAAACTACACGCGCTTGCATGACGGCAAATTCCTGGAAGTTCAGGGAACTGAATTTGTTTCATTACTGTATGTACGGCCATCAACTTTCAATGCCTCTCACTTTCTCTCACTCTCTCTCTCTCCTCTCTCTCTATATATATCTATCTTGTTTCTCTCACCTCCCCTCTCTCTTTCTAATATAATATACACTCTCTTTCTTCTCTTTCTCTCCCTCTCTCTTTGTCTTCCTCACACACAACCTTCCCTCTATATTTTTAATAGTATTAAACGCTTCTTCTTCTTCTTCTTCTTCTTCTTCTTCTTCTTCTTCTTCTTCTTCTTCTTCTTCTTCTTCTTCTTCTTCTCCTTCTTCTTCTTCTTCTTCTTCTTCTTCTCTCTCTCTCTCTCTCTCTCTCTCTCTTTCTCTCTAGCTGACAGCCTTTGTGGCATAAAGGAAAATGAATAATGGAAAACTGTTCTAAATAAAGCACATCCTGAGAATTTGCAGCATATGCAAACCGCAACACGTGCATCGATATAATGATGCAGGGAATACGGGCTGAGAGAGAGAGAGAGGAAGGGGGGGGGAGAGAGAGGGAGATAGAGAGAGTGAAATGAAGAGAGAAAGGGAGAGGGAATGAGAGAGAAAGAGAAACGGAGAGAGAGAGAGAACGTTAATAGCATTATGTGGTCATTATGTATGTACCTACCTGCTCATAGGTATGAATACTGTCATAAACAGATGCACAAGGTCGTCCTTTAACGCTTTAACCTATCATCGCAAAAAAGTTCGTTCTCGGAACGGCTGGCTTTCTCCTCTCCTGTCCTTCTTTCCTCTTTGATTTCAGGACTATAAGACCTACGTTTCCACAGTTTCCTCAAACCTCTTGATTTTTCATTATTTTTTATTTTTTAGTCTGTCCTTCCTTTATTATTACAATAGTAATAAAAAAGGTATAAGGGACGGACTATTGTATTCGCTTCGGTGTCTGTCACTCGGTCGGTCTGTCTGTCAGTCAGTCTGTCCCCATAGAAGGACTTATCCAAACCTGGTCGACCTATATATCAAATTAAAGGTCTTTTTACCAATACATATATTTTAACATAATACCATCAAGATCTGTCAACTCTGGACAAAACGTCGGAAATGAGGGTGGGGCCAACATGGTTAAAGAAGTGGTAGGCCAACGGTTGAAAATACGTCCCCAACTTTGGGACATTGTCGGCATCCCGACCAACCATTTCCCGACGAACACTACCATTACCCTATACGATTTCCCAACCATCGATGTGGTTAGGGCACACACGCTGCTTGTCTTACAGCCTGATGTTTAGAAAATTATCGCGCACACACGCAACGATATGTCGAAAGATCCGGTTGGAAGACATATAACATGTGTACCTTTAAGATCAAGCACCAATGATACATTATGGAATACACGGTAACTTTGTGTTATGATGTTGGTCCTGAGCCAATTTCCATACAGATCATTAAAGTTCTGTACTGTATCTGTATATATGTCTTTGCTGTAGTATGTTGTAGTATACCTTTATCTAGTCTGTGCTATGTTGGCTTCATGTCTCTGTGTATATCTGTGTTGGCTTCATCTGTTCCCACGAATTTATAGAGGGAGAGAGGAGAAGGAGGAGAATAGAGAGGAGGAGAGGGAAAGAAGGAAGGTAAGAGAAGAAGAGAGAGAGAGACTGGAGGGATTTTGCAAGAGATACTAGACTTACTCGTAATTCCGGGAAGAATATTGCATGAACAATACGTTGGTATAATGGGAGGAGAAGGAAGAAGAAGAGAAGCAGGAGAAGAAAAGGAGGAGGAGGAGGAGGAACAAAAGAAGAAGTTGTGAGAGAAGGGAGAACGAAGTTCGGTTAAATAGATTGAAAGGATTCTTCATTAAGGGAAGGAAGAAGAAGAGGAGGAAGAAAGAGACAATAGAAAATATAGGTGAGATAGAATGAATAATTAATGGAGCAGTTGCAGATGGGTAAAAAATATAAATAAATGGTCGATTCCTATGTAAAAAGTTGGGAAAAATCCAAATCTGAGGTCAAAACTCCG
>NW_007379557.1:17325-25088 GCF_000475195.1 Diaphorina citri
CCTTTTATTTGTGAACCATTAACAAGTAAGCATGTGAATAGTTGATCCCATGAGATTTTTCACGCCGAATCGAATCTCTCTCTCCTCTCTCTCTATATATATCTATCTTGTTTCTCTCACCTCCCCTCTCTCTTTCTAATATAATATACACTCTCTTTCTTCTCTTTCTCTCCCTCTCTCTTTGTCTTCCTCACACACAACCTTCCCTCTATATTTTTAATAGTATTAAACGCTTCTTCTTCTTCTTCTTCTTCTTCTTCTTCTTCTTCTTCTTCTTCTTCTTCTCTCTCTCTCTCTCTCTCTCTCTCTCTCTCTCTTTCTCTCTAGCTGACAGCCTTTGTGGCCATTAAATAAAGGAAAATGAATAATGGAAAACGGTTCTAAATAAAGCACATCCTGAGAATTTGCAGCATATGCAAACCGCAACACGTGCACCGATATAATGACGCAGGGAACACGGACTGAGAGAGAGAGAGAAAGGAAGGGGGAAGGAGAGAGAGGGAGATAGAGAGAGAGAGAGAGGGAGAGAGAGAGAGGGAGAGTGACAGAAAGAGAGAGAAAAGAAGGGGGAAGGAGAGAGAGGGAGAGAGAGTGAGAGGGAGAGTGACAGAAAGAGAGAGAAAAGAAGGGGGAAGGAGAGAGAGGGAGATAGAGAGAGTGAGAGGGAGAGTGACAGAAAGGGAGAGAAAAGAAACGAAGAGAGAAAGGGAGAGGGAGAGGGAATGAGAGAGAAAGAGAAACGGAGAGAGAGAGAGAGAGAGAGAGAGAACGTTAATAGCATTATGTGGTCATTATGTATGTACCTACCTGCTCATAGGTATGAATACTGTCATAAACAGATACACAAGGTCGTCCTTTAACCTATCATCGAAAAAAGTTCGTTCTCGGAACGGCTGGCTTTCTCCTCTCCTGTCCTTCTTTTATCTTTGATTTCAGGACTATAAGACCTACGTTGCCACAGTTTCCTCAAACCTCTTGATTATTCATTATTTTTTGTTTTTTGTTTTTGTTTTTTTTTTTTTTTTTTTTTTTTTTTTTAATAAAACTCCCTACATTTTTTTTTTTAAAAAAAATTTTTTTTTTTTTTTTTTTTTTTTTTTTTTTAATAGAACTACCTACAATTATGTTTTTAAATAGAACTACAATTATGTTTTTAAATAGAACTCGCATTGTTCCTACAAATTATGTTTGCATAATTTTACCATCAATAGTTGTCCAACCTTCAATTCGGGGCACGGTTGTTCCAATCGAAAATCAATTTGCCATAGATATCATCTGCATTACGGTCATTTTTCACCATTCTAGGCTAGAATTTCGAACTATTTCTAGGCGGTATTTCATCATTGTGACTTCTACACTATTTGTAGGCGGTATTTTATCGTTACTTTGTGACTTTACATAATCGCCTGATGGTTCGCTTTACATTAGCTGGTCAGGCTTCTAGTTTTTAAAATCTATAATTATCTATTCCATATGGTCGTCTATTGTTGTTTCAGTCAGTTGTGATGTATCTTTTTTCTCACTTATTCTTTTTGTTCTTACTTATTTTTTTTTTTTGTATTTTTCTTTGCTTTTTCTTGTTCTTGATCTTCTTTGCTCGCTTGGACTAATTATTTGCCTAATTCTGTATTATCTAGGAATAGACCTTTGTCTATTATGATATATGTCCTCTCGAGGGTCGACGTCAAACTAATACGAATTCCAGATAATAGCTTCACATATATGCGAATTCCTTTCGATTGGAACATTGTGATTTTGAAAAGGCCTACTTTTACCAATGCGTTCCTTGTTTCTTCATGTACCCTATTTGTACAACCTGATTTCCAAGCGGGAAACCAAACATTTTCGCCGTAAATTGAACCCAAGGCCTGCGGAATACAAAGCCGCTCGGGCACGGAAGTTGCTTATAATGTCATGGTTTATTGTCTCAAGGGGAGAAAGAGAAGAGGGGAAGTAGTAGAAGAAAAGAAAGAGGATTAGGAGGGAGAAAGAGACAATAGAAAATATAGGTGAGATAGAATGAATAATTAATGGAGCAGTTGCAAATGGGTAAAAATTATAAATAAATGGTCGATTCCTATGTAAAAAGTTGGGAAAAATCCAAATCTGAGGTTTAGTAGCCTAATACTCATTATTCCAATGTAACAGAAGATTAGATATGTACATAAACTTTGTCATTTTGTACCTATACCTACTGTTATAGCCTTATACCATGGATTGACTTTAGAATGTTTAGTATTAGCATTATCACGGATTGACTTTCAATTACCCAGGTGAACTTATTGTGTTTCCGACTTTAAGATCAAGGGAGACAACTTTTGTGTCCCACATTTCTCACCCAAAGATCAAGCAGGAGTTGATAGCGCCTTGAACCAGCGGATTAGGTGCTCCTTGAACTAAAGGCCTAGAGGCGCCTTGATCTATGAACTCGTATACATGCCTATAAAGGCCTGTTTAGAGGTGCCTTAATCTTAGAACTTGAGGAACTAAAGTCTCTTTTAGAGTTACGAGCAGGGGAGAGCGTTATTGTAACATTGTAAGTGCAAATCCGGAAATACCAGGTCTGGTCTTAGGTGACATTCCGAGAGGTTCCGGAAGTACTAAGGTATTCAGTGAAGAGGGGTTTACCCTCCATTCGCGGTGACAAGGTATACCCACCTCCACTCTTTAACCCAGCCTGAATGGGGCCGGAAAAAAACTAGCAGCACGCGATCGTCCGGATGGTCACCCATCAGGATACTAACCAAAAGCAATGTGTCTTAACTTTAGTGATTCATCGGAAACCGGTGCAACGTGCCTCAGAACCGCTTTGCTTCAAGTCGAAATCCGGATCTAAGAACGGTATCGAGTCCACACCAAACCACGAACAAAAATGGTAATAGGTAGTTTTGTCAGAAAATTTCCACGCTGGAAGGAATTCGCACCGAACTAAAAACGTATGGTCTCGTGCATTTTGAAACCATGCCCGGATTCTGCATCCAAGAGGACACCTTGAACTTCACAGATCCGCATTAGATACAGGGCTTTGGAGTTACAGTCATACAATGACAAGATTACAAGCTAACAAGCATCAATCTCGGGACAAAGTTCACCAGTATCTTGACAACATGGGTGACATTTTCCATATTTATGAGTTCTATGTAATATTTTTTAATCTGCTTTGATAATGAGAGCTTTGAATGAGATCTTGATAAATACCCTAAGGTTAAGACTTGGGGTAGAATAGGGAACAAGGATGATGTAGAAGCTTCACAAGAATAGAATAGAAAGCAACCTCCGCGGTCGAATGGGTATCACACTAGGCTTAGGTTAGGTTATTATTATGTTAAGGCGGTCTCTTCCTGATCCCTTGTGTGCCGCGTCCATTTTCATTTAGGACTATTAGGACTATTGCACAGAGGTTAGGTTAGGTTAGGTTAGGTATCACACTAGGCTTGCACGCCGGGTTCGAAGTTTTTTCGGCTCTATGCTTGTTTGTTTGTTTGTTTTGAAGACCAATTTTATTTGGCAAGACCAGTTGCCCAAATAATACTTAATAGTGCGTAGTTATGTACTGTTAAGTACACAAGATATAGGTATAAAGGCTTTACGCTTTACCGTCACTCCTGACAGTGACGTTTGGAGCATGCATACTACACGCGCTTGCATGACGGCAAATTCCTGGAAGTTCAGGAAACTGAATTTGTTTCATTGCTGTATGTACGGCCATCAACTTTCAATGCCTCTCACGTTCTCTCACTCTCTCTCTCTCTCTCTCACTCTCTCTCTCTCTCTCTATCTACTCGTATCTTGTTTCTCTCACCTCCCCTCTCTCTTTCTAGTATAATATTCACTCTCTTTCTTCTCTTTCTCTCCCTCTCTTTGTCTTCCTCACAGACAACCTTCCCTCTCTATTTTTACTTTCTATTACCCTTACGTATAGGGAACCTATACAAGGTAATGAGAAAGTATTGCAATCGGTCCAAATTTTCAAAATTTTGCTTTGATAATGAGAGCTTTGAATGAGATCTTGATAAATGCTTCCACATATTTTTAAGAGTACTGAATAGTTAGCAGTGAGATACGAGTTAGATAGGAACCTATAACATTTTGAACTACTCCGATCTTGGGCTAGCCACTCAGATAGTGTCCTTATCAGGTATCAGGTAGACCTGACATTCGGACCTTTTCAGCCGTAGGTATACCTGTCAGGTGTACCTGATATGGCTGGCCTTACGTGTGGTCTTTTCAAAGTTTTCCTGAAGCCTAAATGCCAGATTTTCAGACCCTTCTGTTTTTCATCTTTTTGATAATGTTGCACCCTTCTTCTGATTTCAGTGATAAGAACGGTATCCAGGCTTCCAATCCTTATCAGTACGACAATAACAATACTCAAGGTCATTCAAACAAATCAGCTGTTATCAGAAGTGATAAACCGGATTCAAATCGTAACGGAAAATGGAAATCAGCATTATCTCAGGTAAATAAACAGCATTTTTTCTTCTTCTTCTTCTTCTTCTTCTTCTTCTTCTTCTTCTTCTTCTTCTTCTTTCTTCCTTTCTTTTCCAGTTAGGTACCTATTGGTGGGTATAGGTGCCTACTAGAAATTACAGTTAAACTGTCCTTCCCCACGAAACCGTAAGATGAGTTCACACCTCATCGATCGGAGAGATGAACTACCTATGTATGTATGTATGTAAGTTTTGAGGCAGTGTATGGTTTCAGTCGATGTCGACAATGTGTGGACACAGCTGTACACTGCATCGACAACATAATTATTAGATTCACCTCGTCGATCGACCATCGATCGACGGTGTACACAACTTTACAATTTTTAAAAGTTACAGGATAGGCATTAGGTAGGTACTAAAAGTTCTGGATATAAATACATATGTCTCTAGGTAAGCACTATGTATATGTATATTGTATATGAAACAAGATATTAAATATGAAGTTCAGTCCATAACCCACGTGTTCTATCCATGTGCCAGCTTCTAATTCAATTGATACGAACAATTTAGGATGTCCTGTCAGACGAGACCTTTGTTTGAACATAAACAATGCAATCTACTGAATTGCCGTTCTAAACAACAGTAGACCTATGGAATAATTAGAAAGCCGACTATTTATACAGGGTGTTTATAAACCAGGAGTGGGTTTCTCGAGAACTACTAGGAATGTCAAAAAACTCCGAGACACCTATTTCATAATTTTTGGGGGGATCAATTTTTTTTCTTATGAAATATTGCGGCCTGGCCTCTCCTTGTGGCCGCAACAGTCCGCAATTTAATATCAAAATAAAGAAAGTAAAAAATTGATTTAAAAAAAAAAAATAAAATAATAATAAAAAAAAATAATAATGAAAGAAATGTGTCAGCGTTTTTTGGAAATTTCAAGCGGTTCTCGAGAAACTCCCCTGGTCAAGATTTTATAAACACCCTGTCCCTATAATTAGGATACATAAATAAATAGATAGATAAACAGGATAAATACATATACAGAATCTAATAAAAGTGTCTACCTTTGTATGTAGGTATTATGCCCGCCATACACATTCAGACCATCTGATATAGATCAAGGTCTGTGAGACATTCAGATTCAGAGCGTGTATGGCGAAAAAAGCTCGAGACTTCGGTCTGTCACAAGATCGGAATATAAACACCCTGTGCCTATAATTAGGATACATAAATAAATAAATAGATAAACAGGATAAATACATATACAGAATCTAATAAAAGTGTCTACCTTTGTATGTAGGTATTATGCCCGCCATACACATTCAGACCATCTGATAGATCAAGGTCTGTGAGACATTCGGAACGTGTATGGCGAAAAAAGCTCGAGACTTAGGTCTGTCAGACCGCAGTCTGTCGGCGCGGTCGAGAACAAATTGAAGGCAGAAGGACAGGACGCGAAGAAGTCAGCCGTTCCGAGAACGAAATAAAGTTCGCCCCGGGTGGGAATCGATCCCGCGATCTAGTGCTTATTGTTTTTGAAATGAACTTGCTTTAGAAAATCGATATGAAGTGACTCGGTATAATTTCTAATGGTTCGAAATTAGATTTCTAATATCTCAATTTCTGATAGGTATACTTATTTAATTATATTATTTATTAATTATGTATGTAGGTATAATGAATATGTATAGGTAGGACCTACACACCTAAACCTTCGTAAATATACTTAGAGATAGGTGTAAATAGGTAGCTATATTAGGTTGGGAATACCAAATTCTATTACCTTGTCACGTGTCTTATTTAATTTTAACTTAATTTGTATCTATTTAATTCAATTAGGATTTAACATTAATTAATAAATGGAATTACCCCCAATAATAAATATCTGCATGTAACATCGTAAGAAAATTCCTCACACTTAGATAGGTAACAAAATTAAATTCCTGTGATAGTGTTAATCGGTGTAAACATCACACGACTTTCTGTTACCATGAAAACGAACAGAAAATGAAAACTTTTTTATTACCATCACGGAGGTTTGAATATACCTTTAGCTTTATTAGTTAGCCCCTGAGAGTTAGATAGGTGATGTGTCTAGCTGATGAGTTCCAATAAGAACGAAACGCGTCCTATGCCAGCCAGTCTTATCTTCATGAATCGGATGATGTCAACCTATTCTTCTATTTTCAACCTAAAGATCTCAAAGATCATAAACTAAAATCTATTATGGATACATGTGTATGAGATGTCATGAATACATGACTGTGTATGAGATGTCACTTGTTAAATTTATTGTAATGGATTTCCACCGTCAATTCCAATCGTATTCTGGCAGTATCTATGTTTCTGGTGTACTTACCTACATCATTATCAGATATTCTGGCAATATCTATTATCTACCTATGTCTATACCTAGTTATCTACCTATTGCATGATAGAATTCTATTCTAATTAAGTGCTTCTTAGAAATCGTAGATAGGTATATGAGAACTGTAGGTAGGGACATGGGTTATGTAGGTTGGTAGGCACCTAGGTAGGTATGTGAAGATTTCTGGGTGAGACCATCTTCAGAAATGGATCTATTGTTGAGCCAGTTTGACCTAATGACATTCATGGATACATATAGGTACTTATTTTAACATAATACCATCAAGATCTGTCAACTCTGGATAGAACGTCGGTTCAAAAACGAGGGTTGGGCCAACATGGTTATAGAAGTGGTAGGCCAACGGTCGAAAATACTTCCCCAACTTTGGGACATTGTCGGCATCCCTACCAACCATTTTCCGACGAACACTACCATTACCCTACGATTTCCCAACCATCGATGTGGTTAGGACACACACGCTGCTTGTCTTACAGCCTGATGTTTGTTTAGAAAATTATCGCGCACACACGCAACGATATGTCGAAAGACCCGGTTGGAAGACATATACATATGTATAACATGTGTACCTTTAAGATCAAGCACCAATGATACATTATGGAATACACGATAACTTTGTGTTATGATGTTGGTCCTGAGCCAATTTCCATACAGATCATTAAAGTTCTGTACTGTATCTGTATATGTCTTTGCTGTATAGTATGTTGTAGTATACCTTTATCTAGTCTGTGCTATGTTGGCTTCATGCTAGGTTGTCTAGTGTCAGGCGCCATCACACAGCCGGTGGTCCATGATGTTTCTGAACCTTCCCTTCATTCTGGCACCATTATATTATGTGTTCTACTCAACGTAACTTAACCTATGTGTTCCCAGGCAGTATCAACTTGATCATGGTACCTCTAGGTTGTCTAGTGTCAGGCGCCAGGCGCCATCACACAGCC
>NW_007379557.1:26601-27431 GCF_000475195.1 Diaphorina citri
AACAACAACAACAACAACAACAACAACAACAACAACAACAACAACAACAACAACAACAACAACAACGAGGAGAAGGGTACTTTTCTTTACAAGATGGCTGCCCCATTGGTATTAGTAATTTTAATTTTTCCATACTTTCATGGAACGGGCTACTGATATTCATATGTGTACATATTTGCCGCAGGTACTCACCTATGTCGCGGAAATCACTCAGCCGCACCTCCGCGGCATGCTAAGTGCTACGGCATCAATGACCACCATATTCGGCACGGTCAGTCAACTATTTCTGGGCTCCTTCCTGCATTGGCGCTCGGCCGCCATTTTGAATCTACTGTTCCCCATCCTGGCCCTGTGTGCGCTCTATTTTATACCGGAGAGCCCTCATTGGCTTATCAGTAAGTACTTACCTATTGGCTTATCAGTTAGTATAAGTATCTTGAACCAGTTTTAGCTAAATGCCTTTTATCATTTATTTTCATCTTGTATTAATAGATTTATGACCAATGTCCTTTGTAATTACCCCTACCTAACCCTAACCTAGCCTAACCTAACCTAACCTAACCTCTCTCTGTCCATAGGCCCTAGCTACCTCCGCTAAGAACATGCTGTTGTTCTCTTATGGTACAACCCTGGGTTTGCCTACCATCGCCATTCCTTACCTGTCCTACTCAATCAAGGCGATTCCTTACCAGACAGGTAAGGAATCGCCATTCCTTACCTGTCTGGTAGCGACCATAATGTGGAGGACCCCTACCTAACCTAGCCTAGCCTAACCTAACCTAACCTCTCTCTGTCCACAGGCCCTAGCTACCTCCGCTAAGAACATGCTA
>NW_007379557.1:27441-49162 GCF_000475195.1 Diaphorina citri
TTTAAAAAGAGGTTTGACAGAGGGAACTGTAACTGCTAGGGTCTTATCGTCCCGAAATCGAAGAGAGAAGGAAGGCAGTATAAACTTGATCATGGTACCTCTTGGTTGTCTAGTGTCAGGCGCCATCACACAGCCAGTGGTCCATGATGTTTCTGAACCTTCCCTTCATTCTGGCACCATTATATTATGTGTTCTACTCAACGTAACTTAACCTATGTGTTCCCAGGCAGTATCAACTTGATCATGGTACCTCTAGGTTGTCTAGTGTCAGGCGCCAGGCGCCATCACACAGCCGGTGGTCCATGATGTTTCTGAACCTTCCCTTCATTCTGGCACCATTATATTATGTGTTCTACTCAACGTAACTTAACCTATGTGTTCCCAGGCAGTATCAACTTGATCATGGTACCTCTAGGTTCTAGGTTGTCTAGTGTCAGGCGCCATCACACAGCCACGTTATTAGTTATTACAATTAGAATTACCTGTACAATTATTTACAATCACCTAGGACCTCTAGGTAAATCTAAAATGCTTAGGTCTGTCGTACATTGAAACGTTGTATAGCGACTTTTAGTAGCACAAAGTCGGGAGATGACCCCTGAAAATATGTACCTGCCTCCACAATGGAACATACACAGTCCTTTCCTTCCCCAAAGTTTCTTGCCTACACAATACATGAATGCACAGTCCTTCCCTGAACATTCACCATAACTCTCATAGTCTCATGTGACCTACATTCAGGATCATTTAGCATAAGATACCCAAACCAACGAAGCAACGAACCACTGTACCATCAGGTCAAAAGTTGCAAACCGACCAAAAACGTGA
Source organism: Diaphorina citri (assembly GCF_000475195.1). Lineage (NCBI taxonomy): Eukaryota > Metazoa > Arthropoda > Insecta > Hemiptera > Psyllidae > Diaphorina > Diaphorina citri. Next base: position 28,270 of record NW_007379557.1, read on the forward strand.
GAAGTTATATGAGAGAAATTCAGCATGTTCGCCCTCACATGGAGTTCCCCTTTCCATCAACAGGGGCGCTCTCAGGCTAACCGGGGCTCGGGGTGATAGCTTCAAAAATGGGGCTTTTCTAACATTTTTTTTATCCTATAGAAATATTCCTTTAATTCCATCAATATTTTCAAGGATTTCTCAAGGCATAATAGGCGATTATTATTATTATTATTTGAAAAAGCTGGTTCCGGGTCCCTCGAAAAGCCCGCGCCCGGTCAAATAGCCCCGGACGGACCCCCTAAAAACGCCCTGACCACCAATAATAATGGAGTGATAACACACTTTACAAAATAGGGAATATGTAACATAATAGGGAATATGTAGCAATAGGGAATATTGTTGTTAAGGAAACCGCTTATGAGTTCCACAGGGAATTTCCAAGTACGCTACATAATATTAGGACAGGGTACCTAAGGGGTATTTAGGTACAAGGGAGGATTCCATACCTCACAATGCAATCCCAAATGAAGAAACATTTCAGATTTGGGTTTACCTTTCACTTCATACCTACTTCCGAGAAGATACCTAATTATGAGCAGACAAAATGTTTAGACCAGTTTTGGTGTAAAGGGGTGAAGAGAAAATTTGAGCGGTAATTTTGGCATCTCCACCAAAATGTAGGTGGTACATATAACTATCTACTTCACCTATTTCTCGAAAGGTAATACGTGTAATAATGGTACTAATTTAATGAGAATTTAAACATAGGTACCTAATATGAGTATGTTCAACCTACCTCGGTGGTGTAGTGGTCAAGACGCTCGCTTGTTAAACAGGAGGGCGTGGGTTCAATCCCAGCCGAGGTATGGAATTTTATCCTCATATAATTTGAGAATTTGACCACAATAATAGTAGTAGCCTACTGCTGGAGTAAAGGGACTTTTCAGTCCTATGCGAGCAGTATAAATAAGCACTATTATTATTATTATTATTATTATTATTATTATTATTATTTTAAGGTCTAGGTCACGGATTCGATTCCTGCCGGGGCACAAGTTGTCGTAACACTGATAAAGTTCGTTCTCGGAACGCCTGGCTTTCTCCTGTCCTAATATCCTTCTTCTCCCCTCACTTTTCGGAAAGAGACCTATATTGAAAAAAAAAGGATTTAACGAAAACTTTAAGCTAGGTACATTTAAATTATGTAAAAATAGGTACGTACGAATCAAGAAAGCATGACAAATCATTTGGGGAAAGAGCGAGAGAGAGAGAGAGAAACACAAACGTCGCAAAGCAGTGTGGCATTTGAAACTTACACGAAACTTTGTTTCAAATGATTTAATTTAATATTAAAGTTTCAGAAAAAAGTTTGAAATGGTAACTTTGGAGAAAAAAAAAACCTATCCCTTACTGCGATATCGAGCAAAAAGCAAGAATTAGGCCCGTGTTGCAAAAGTCACAGGAAATATTCAACCTTTTTACTTTCCTTATCTTAAAGGAAGGAAAGTAATGTAATCGGGTCAAAATTTCGATGGTCAGTTTTAGTGCCAAAACATTGTACACCTCGAAAGGTTTTCAGCTGTTTAGTAACGGTGGCTTTACCCTCCATTCGGGGACAACCTACCCGTCTTCCAAAGATCTCACCCACCCTGAGTGGGGCAAGGAAAAGCCACATTGTCGACCGGACATCGATCGATGTCGACTGAACTGTCTACACTGCCTTGACAACATAGATTCATCTCGTCGATCGACGGCCGGTCGACGATGTTTGGTTTTGAACGCATCAGTATAATTTTAATGGCGTCTATCCGATTTTTTACTTTCTATTTTTTACTAGTTATGTATGGTTGTATATTTTTTTTTTTTTTTAAGATAAGTGTTTCACTGCCGTTTTTATTTCGTAGCAATGATACAACTGCTACATTGGACGCATGTGGTCTGTGTCGTAGCATGCCCATCCCGTAGTATGCCTCTCATCAGATGGGCGAGAAGAGGCACAATACTCCCCATTTAGGTGCTGGGTCAACACGAGAACACCAGAAAGTAACCCGTTGAAATATTTGCAATCGAAAAAAGAGTACAAATTTTGCACGAGAACACCAGAAGGTAACCCGTTGAAATATTTGCAATCGAAAAACGAGTACAATTTTTTTGTCGATGGTGGGATTCGAATCCGGGACCTTCTGCATGGCAAGCAAGCGCTTTACCACTGGACTAACCGTGCCCCCATATTTTTAATCTTATTTGTGATACGAGCCTTCTACTTCGCAGTATAATAATACCGACCCCGTGACATTTAGAAAGCCCTGCGTACACCTTTAATCAAATTATATTCATACCTACCTCACTTCTGTTTCTACCTTAGGATAGCCACTCACTATCAGGTAGACCTGACGATAGGTATACCTGATCAGGTCTATATACCGAAGAGTGTGTGTGTGCTCATCAGGTGTCAGGTAGACGTGACAGGTGGATCTTTTCATCAGGTGTCAGGTATGCACGATCAGGTGGCCTGATAGTGAGTGGCTGACCTTACGATTTCACGATTCCACGTATTTAACTCAACGTAGATTTAATTTCCAACGTAGTTAACTCGACATTCCACGTATTTAATTTTCACGTGAATTACGCAGATAATACCTGTGGGTACCAGAAGCAATATTGATAATTAAATCTTTCTCCCTCTCCCTCCCTCTCTCCTCTCTGTATCTCTCTCTCTCTCTCTTTTTCTCTCCCTCTCTCTCTCTCTCTCTCTCTCTCTGTCTATCTCTCTCTCTCTCTCTCTCTCTCTCTCTCTCGCTATTCAGTTACCGCTATGCAAGCAAAGGGCTTAATTAACCCCCGCGAAAAAAGGCTAGAAGCGAATAGAGCTTGTTAGTTACCTATAATTATTATTTTATTTTTCAAATGCCAGCGCGTCTGCCTCGTAAGCGCTAGGCTGCGGGTTTGGTTCCTGCCCGGGGAAGATTTTATCCTGACCTTTGTCAATGTTTTCCGCGCATGGAATAAAAAGTGATAAGTAGGGAGTATTGTACCTCATCGCTTGGTTGAATTTATGAAAATGGACAGCAGTACAAAACACCAAATCGTATGAAACGTGTATGGCACATTGCAGACATACATAGATACCAGGCGTTCATACAAAATTTGTTGAATCATACAAATACATGTTGAGCTCAATCCCCGAATTCACCTGATGAGCGAAGACAAAACCATTTCCCGAATGGAAGTCTGTTCCACGGAAGTATGGAATACTGAGAGTTACAAGTATAAAAAAAAAGTGATAATAGTAATGTTACTAATGTACATAAGGTAGGGTACTTTTACTGAGCCGACCCCACTTGACTGGAAAAAGGCAAAGAAGAAGGAGAAGAAGAAGAAGGAGAAAAAGGCAAAGAAGAAGGAGAAGAAGAAGGAAAAAAAGAAGAAGGAGAAGAAGAAGAAGAAGAAGAAGAAGAAGAAGAAGAAGAAGAACAACAACAACAACAACAACAACAACAACAACAACAACAACAACAACAACAACAACAACAACAACAACAACAACGAGGAGAAGGGTACTTTTCTTTACAAGATGGCTGCCCCATTGGTATTAGTAATTTTAATTTTTCCATACTTTCATGGAACGGGCTACTGATATTCATATGTGTACATATTTGCCGCAGGTACTCACCTATGTCGCGGAAATCACTCAGCCGCACCTCCGCGGCATGCTAAGTGCTACGGCATCAATGACCACCATATTCGGCACGGTCAGTCAACTATTTCTGGGCTCCTTCCTGCATTGGCGCTCGGCCGCCATTTTGAATCTACTGTTCCCCATCCTGGCCCTGTGTGCCTTGTACTTTATACCGGAGAGCCCTCATTGGCTGATCAGTAAGTATACTTAATACCCATTGGCTAATCAGTAAGTACTTTCCTATTGGCTTATCAGTTAGTATCAGTTACTAACTGATAAGCCTGATAAGCTTATCAGTTAGTATCTTGAACCAGTTTTAGCTAAATGCCTTTTATCATTTATTTTCATCTTGTATTAATAGATTTATGACCAATGTCCTTTGTAATTCCAAGTTTACTTGAAACTTATTGTGCAGAATTTCTGGATGAAGATAATTCAAGAATTATCAAGCAGAAAATTAAAGAAAAACTAATTGAAGAAAACCTGATATGAATCTGACAAATACATTACCTATCCATAGAACTTCACTTTGAAGCTGAGAACCAACAGAAGAAGGAAACACCCTCACCCCCTAGAAGTTCCTGTAAGCTTAGGGGATGATAAACCTACAACAGTGAGCGACCATTTTCTTGATAGTACCTAGATAGCGGGAAAGCAAGGTAATCAAGGTACATATTTTGTATGAATGCCGTGTAACTCTTAAGTATGCAATGTGCTTAGCATTATGTATTTCAAAGTTCAAACCTATTGATACCTACTCTGGATTAGTTTTTCTTCTGGAATTTCCCCTCTTCCAAAACTCTTTTTCCTATGGTTTATTACAGACTGGCACTATCACTCCTGAAGAGGGGAAATTCGGAAAGGAAAATACGGCTTATCCTTGGAGTTTACTGTTTATCTACTCGAGACCAATGGGAGAAATGTCCACTGGCCTCTTATAATCCAGTCGACCCTTATGTTTCCTCTCTATTCCAGGTCAGGGCCGTATGCAAGAGGCCTAATGTTTCCTCTCTATTTCAGGTCAGGGCCGTATGCAAGAGGCCTAATGTTTCCTCTCTATTCCAGGTCAGGGCCGTATGCAAGAGGCCTAATGTTTCCTCTCTATTCCAGGTCAGGGCCGTATGTAAGAGGCCTAATGTTTCCTCTCTATTCTAGGTCAGGGCCGTATGCAAGAGGCCTAATGTTTCCTCTCTATTCCAGGTCAGGGCCGTATGCAAGAGGCCTAATGTTTCTTTTTTAGGTAAATACCTACAAATACCTACCTACCTACCTGCTTTTGTTTCTAATATCTCGCTCTACCTATTATTATACATAGATACCTACTTAGGTATATGGAGGTAGAAACTTTTTTTCGCTTCAAATTTCATTCTCTCTCTCTCTCTCTCTCTCTCTCTCTCTCCCTCTCTCTCCCTATATCTCTCTCTCCTTCTTTTCTCCGAAAACAAGGGATATTATTTAAGCATTACGTACGCCAAAGAATACAAGTTGTATGTTTGTACAACTACTACCTAGTTACTCGTACTTTCGTAACTTCCCACCCCTATATACCTACCTAACTAAATACCTATGTACTTATCTACCTACTTATGTACTTATTTATCTATGTATCTTATTCCAAGTTACTAATGATGTTATGTAAGAAAAACGCAAAGTTTTTACATTTTCCTCTTCCTTTATTTCAACTTCCTGCCTTCTACTTCGCAGTATAATAATACCGACCCCGTGACATTTAGAAAGCCCTGGCGTACACCTTTAATCAAATTATATTTATACCTCACCTCACTTCTGTTTCTACCTTAGGCCAGCCACTCACTGTCAGGTAGACCTGACGATAGGTATACCTGATCAGGTCTATATAACCTATCCTCTGTGATGGGTCGCTTTTTCCATTAAAACTCTCTTCCTCCGTTCTCTTTCTTTCCCTCCTCTGTCTTCTCCTTCTTCTTCTTCTTCTTCCTCTTCTTCTCCTTCTTCTTCTTCTTCTTCCTCTTCTTCTTCTTCTTCTCCTTCTTCTTCTTCCTCTTCTTCTTCTTCTTCTTCTTTTTCTTCCTCTTCTTTCTCATTCTCCATCATTTCTTTTCCTCAAACTTCTCTTCGTCCTCCTCCTCCTTATCTTACTCTCTCCTTCCCTTTCCTTACTTCCCCCAACGACCTCCTCTTCAATTTCCTTCTCTCTCTTTCTCGCTTCCTCCCCTTTTCCTCTCCTCCTCCTTCTCTTCCTTCTTCTTGTCCCCATCCTCTTCTTCCTCTTTTTCCTTTCTCCTTCTCTTCTCCTTCTTCCTATTCTTTCCGCTTCCTTTTTCTCTCCTCCTCGTCTTCATTCCTATATCCTTCTTCCTCTCCTCTTCCTTTCTCTTCCCTCTTATTCATCTTTTCCATTCCTCCTCCATCTTCTTCCTCTCCCTTTCCCTTTTTCTTGCTCTTCCTCCTCTTCATCCCTACATCCTTCTTCCTCTAATTCCTTTTCTTCTCTCCCTTCTTATCCGTCTCCTCCTCCTCCTCCTCCTTCCCTACTTCCTCAGTAAACAAACAAAATAAATCAACAAACAAACAAACAAACAAACAATCAATCGTAAAAACAAACAATGAAAGAAAGCACAAGGTAAAATCTACGCACTTGCTTTTAAAGTAGGGTGCTTCTTGTTTGTGTTTGTTAATGCATAATCTTGAACAGTGGCGAAGAGCGTATATACTTTTCGGGGGCCTCAGTGTATAGATACATCCAGTTATTTCTGTAGAAAAGAAAGTAAAAAAGATTAACCAGATACCATTCACCTACAACAGTGAGCGACCATTTCTTGATAGTAGATAGCGGGAAAGCAAGGTAATCAAGGTACATATTTTGTATGAATGCCGTGTAACTCTCAAGTATGCAATGTGCTTAGCATTATGTATTTCAAAGTTCAAACCTATTGATAGGTACTCTGGATTAGTTTTTCTTCTGGAATTTCCCCTCTTCCAAAACTTTTTTTTAAGAGGTTTGACAGAGGGAACTGTAACTGCTATGGTCCGAAATCGAAGAGAGAAGGAAGACAGGGTAGGAGAAAGCCAGCCGTTCCGAGAACGAACATTATCCCATCAGGATAAAATCCGCCCCTAACTCTTAAGTACGCAATGTGCTTAGCATTATGTATTTCAAAGTTCAAACCTGTTGATACTCTGGATTAGTTTTTCTTTTGGAATTTCCCCTCTTCCAAAACTCTTTTTCCTATGGTTTATTACAGACTGGCACTATCACTCCTAAAGAGGGGAAATTCGGAAAGGAAAATTGAAACTCTGGATTAGTTTTTCTTTTTAAATTTCCCCTCTTCCAAAACTCTTTTTCCTATGGTTTATTACAGACTGGCACTATCACTCCTAAAGAGGGGAAATTCGGAAAGGAAAATACGGCTTATCCTTGGAGTTTACTGTTTACCTAGACGAGACCAATAGCAGAAATGTCCACTGGCCTCTTATAATCCAGCCGGCCCTAATGTTTCCTCTCTATTCCAGGTCAGGGCCGTATGCAAGAGGCCTAATGTTTCCTCTCTATTCCAGGTCAAGGCCGTATTCAAGAGACCTAATGTTTCCTCTCTATTCCAGGTCAGGGCCGTATGCAAGAGGCCTAATGTTTCCTCTCTATTCCAGGTCAGGGCCGTATGCAAGAGGCCTCGGCCTCGCTGTGTTGGTTACGAGGCTGGGTGACGCCGGACAAGGTTCAGACAGAACTCAGCCAGATCACCAAGGCTATTGAAGAGTCCGAATTGAAACGCCTTGGCAAGGACGGTCAGAGACGGCCAAACTATCGCATGTATATGCGTCGGACGTTCCTGCTACCGTACGCTATTGTGACGTCACTGTTCTTCATCGGACAGTTTGGCGGCATGACCACGTTGCAGACCTATGCGGTGAGTAACGGTGCCGTTAGACTTTAGAGTAATCAGCGGTGATAGTTTCGCTGAATGCACCTAGGAGTTAACATTGGAAATCTGATAAAAACTTTTCATGTGGTAGGTAATCGTATGGGGTATCTTCTGAGCAGTTGTGTACTGTTGAGTTTTCTCAACCCTACTCAGACTTTACGAGGTTAATTAATGTTAGGAGGCGAGTAGCTTGTCGTGGAACGGACGATAAAACAGCCGAAACATCATTAAAAACTCTAGCAGTTATTCAGTGACGACCTTAGAAAAAAAGGGCATTTCTGTCTTACCTCACTTTGGGTACCTCCCTAAAAATCTGCCACCAGCTGTTCTCAAACTTTTCTCTCTCCTCCCCAGGTTGGCATTTTCGAGTCGATTCACGCCCCCCTGGACCCCTACTTTGCCACCCTTCTTCTAGGTGTTGCAGAATTGGGTGGGGCATTACTCTGTGTGGTTCTCATTCATTATACTGGCAAGCGACCTCTGGCATTAATTTCTACAGGTAAGCTCTTTTATAATGGCTTACCTTATTTCATAATTGACTAGGGTTCTTTGTGTCAATTATAAAATAAGGTAAGCCATTATCTAATTTGCGTGTCTAATATGAATCTAATTAACAATAAGCTCTTTTATGACGATATTAGCTCAGGTGTGTTTCACCAACATATTTTTAACCCCAAACAGCCTGTTAGGTTAACAGCCCTATTAAGCCTATACTAATCAAATGGAATTTAACAGATTGTAAGCTGAACACAGATCCCGAGATAAATCGATTTAAAAAAATACCGGTAAATCGTAAACTTTGACGTCACGCCATATGTTCCCGTAGGCGATGACGTCATAATTCATGACTCCCGCTTCGTTTGTTTGTGCGCAAGCGTTTCTGGTTTCTGCGCATTTTGACGTGAAATCTGACGTCACAACTCTTTGAAATTTTTCATTAGAACGGCAATTAAAACTTGAATTTTCGACCTTTTAAAGTTACTTTTTCTGAGTTTTGGCCTAAGATTTGGATTTTTCACAACTTTTTACGTAGGGATCGGCCTTTTATTAATAATATTTTCCCAATTGGTGATTCTCATGATTTTTTTTTATTGTCTCAGAAAAAACTATAAAAATTAAAAAAAAAATATTGAGACTAAAACGAAGAAAATGCGTTCTCTAGATCGTGAGATACAGCTCTCGGAACATGAGAGTCTCAAGCACGCCGATATCATACCTAGCGACAACACTGTACTCCCGTGATGACACACAACACATTTAAATTCCACTATCTTGAAGAAACAAAAAACTCCAAGAAAAAGTGACGTCAAAATATCACCTTTTTGAACGGATGAAGTGAAGTTTTAACTCGTCTTTTTTACCTTTTTTCCATGTAGAGTGTCCGTTTGTATCAACATTACTCTCAAACTGGCCATCCGATTTTGATGAAATTGGGCAATAAAGGAAAGGATCCACTGGACTGTATGATCCTTGGAGGCTAATATTAGATTCTTTTCGTTTCCCCATAACTTCCCAAATAAGTATGTGAGGACATTAGAGAAGGACAAATTGAGGAAGACACTGATGGGTCGAAAGTCGGAAATCCATCTTTCGGCAGAACAAGATGATAATAATTATGCAAAAGGACCTTAGATTCTTTTCTTTGTTTATAACTTCCCAACTAAGTCTGTGAGGACATTAGATTTAGAAAAGGACAAATTGAGGAAGACACTGATGGGTCGAAAGTCGGAAATCCATCTTTCGGCAGAACAAGATGATAATAATTATGCAAAAGGACATCACCACTTATATTAACACAAACATTGTTTTTTTTTTTTACACTTCCAGTTTTAATTTTCCTGTAATACGAGATACACTCAGCGGGATGGAAATCCCACCTGTACATAATGTATATTATATACGGAACATACATCTGTACATAGAACAACGCCCTACTGTATTCAAACCATTACATTAATTTATGGTTACTGTTGCATTAATATTTATTGGGCTTAAATAATGTTGGCAACATCCAACTCTCATCCCGAGATGTGGGAGCTATAGTGAGAGGAGCATTTGTGGGTAGTAGTAACCCGGCAGAGTACACTTGAGTACGAAAAATACAGAACAGTTACTACACTTATGGTGGATTTCACCAATGACCTAATGAGAGATTTCACTAATCGGAGAATTTTTAATGATCCAAAAAGGAGTTTTAACTATACAAAAAGTTTTTAAAAATTCCTTTTTGGGTTATTAAAAACTCCTTTTTGATCATTAAAAATTTTCCCATTAGTGAAATCTCTCATTAAGTCATTGGTGAAATCTACTATTACACAGATACAAAAAAAAAAAAAAAAAATCTGCACTACACTCCAACCAAAATGTATTTTCCTGTCGGAAACTTGGACGATTTCCCCTCTTCTGTAGCTAATTTCCCCTCTTGTTTATTAATAATATTTTCCCAATTGCAACTCCTCCATTCCAACCAAAATGTATTTTCCTGTCGGAAACTTGGACGATTTCCCCTCTTCTGTAGCTAATTTCCCCTCTTTCAAAGGAAAAAAGGGGAATTAGTTCAATCACTAGGTGACGTGGTAGTGCCTGTTCTAAACCTAAAGAAAAATAACAGGGCCGTATTCAGGATTTTGTCGAGGGTGGGGGGCCAGTCCCTCATTATAAATACGGCCCTGGAAAATACAAGGTCTAGGTCGCGAGTTTGATTCCCGCCCGGGGCGGATTTTATCCTGAAGAGATAAGATTTGTTCTCGGAACGGCTGGCTTTCTCCTATGCTGTCTTCCTTTCTCTCTTCCCTTTCGGGATGATTAGACCTTAGCAGTTACAGTTCCCTCTGTCAAACCTCTTTAAAAAAAAAGTTACTTTTTCGGAGTTTTGACCTCAGATTTGGATTTTTCACAACTTTTTACGTGGGGATCGGCCTTTTATTAAAATAATATTTTCCCAATTGCAACTCCTCCATTCCAACCAAAATATATTTTCCTGTCGGAAACTTGGACGATTTCCCCTCTTCTGTAGCTAATTTCCCCTCTTTCAAAGGAAAATAGGGGAATTAGTTCAACCACTAGGTGGCGTGGTAGCGCCTGTACTAAACCTAAAGAAAAATAACAGGGCCGTATTCAGGATTTTGTCGAGGGTGGGGGGCCAGTCCCTCATTATAAATACGGCCCTGAAAAATACAACTCCAGGTCTAGGTCGCGAGTTTGATTTGATTCCCGCCCGGGGCGGATTTTATCCTGAAGAGATAAGATTTGTTCTCGGAACGGCTGGCTTTCTCCTATGCTGTCTTCCTTTCTCTCTTCCCTTTCGGGATGATTAGACCTTAGCAGTTACCGTTCCCTCTATCAAACATAAAAAAAACTCTAAAATAGGCAAAAAAGTGTCCAAATCTAAACAGAGAAATTAATATATTATTCTAAGGTTTTTTTCCTGTCTTTTCTAAGATTTTTTCCCTACGACAGATAAATAAATAAACCAAGTGTTCAGAGAAATTCATATATTATTCTAAGGTTTTTTTCCTGTCTTTTCTAAGATTTTTTCCCTACGACAGATAAATAAATAAACCAAGTGTTTCATTAATTCCTCTGTTTCATCGCCAGGTGGCAGTGCAGCGTGTTTCATCGTGGTAGCAGTATACGCTCAGTTTCATCTAAGCTATGGCTGGGATAGTCCTTTGGTACCCACCGTGTTTTTGGTGCTAGCCGCTTTCCTGACACACATCTGTATTCGGCTCTTACCTTGGATGCTTATTGGTGAAGTAAGTTTACTTTGAACAGCAATAACCAGTAAAGAATCGTTCATAAGGCAATATCCCTTGCGGATGGTTCTTTTCTGCCTAATCTTCGTAAAAGCAATGCTTGTGCCACGGATGGGGGACCCAGATAGCGAGCTAGGTTATAGCTCTAGACCAGTGGTTCTCAAACTGTGCTCCGCGAAGAGCTTCCAGGTACTCCGCATAGTTTCATTTTTCTTACCGAATTAAAAAAAAAAAAATCGCACGAATATGTTTAGTCAAATGGGAAGTATTGGAACAAGCCGTACGGACCGTACGCTAATGAACATTTCCGAATCATTCCGAATTATTTTTGAAAATTCCTAAAGGGTTGGGGGGGGGTGCTCCGTAGAGTTTACAGCAGTTGCTTGGTGCTCCGCGGCCAGAAAAAGTTTGAGAACGACTGCTCTAGACTCTAGAATACGGTGTAGAGGCGACAGCACATTGAATACACCAGTTTCCGATGGATCACTAAAGTTAAGCAACGCTGTGCGTGGTTAGTATCTGGATGGGTGACCATCTGGGCTATCGCGTCCTGCTGGCTTTTCCCGCCCAAACTCAGGCTAGGTGAGGTTAATGTAAGTAGGCGAGTAGGTACATTTAGTCGCAAGTGGACGGTAAAACCAACGACACTGAAAACCTTAGTTTTTTCCCCCACCCACTTCTTTTCTTTTGTCTCACTCACTGTCTTAACTCACTCTTTCAAACTAGGGTGTCGACGCCGACGGCCGGTCGTCTATGTGTGGACGCACCTTAATATTGAACTTTATGTACATATATCAGGAAGCTCGACACTTTACTATAGAATACTAAAACTAAGTTTCAAAAACTTGTGGCACCCTATCAGTATATTACTTATTTTTCTCAGTGTAGGCTGTCAATTACTGGCCTTGTGTAATCACCATTGACATCCAGTAACATTAGGCCAGCCACTCACTATCAGGTAGACCTGACAAGTCTACCGCCTGTCAGGTCTACCTGATATCTAATGTACACACACACACACTATTAGGTAGACCTGATAGGTCTACCGCCTGTCAGGTCTACCTGATACCTGATGTACACACACACTATCAGGTAGACTCTTTATCCATGGAGCATTAAAAAAAAATAAATAAATAAAGCTCTGTAGTCTGTATCACTGATATGTTTTATTCTGTATCAAGTGTTTCACTCTATCTGTCTCACCAAGTGTTTATCTGTTTCATCAGGTGTTTCCCAACAACATCCGCGCCACGGCGTCCGGGGCGAGCGGTTCCTCCAGCTACATATTCGCGTTCGCCGTCAACAAGCTCTACTACCCGATGCTCGACACGTTTCACTTGTGGGGCACCCTGTATTTCTACGCCGCCATCAGTGTCGTGGGCACCCTGTACATGTACTTCGTCATGCCGGAGACAGAAGGGCGCACGCTGCGCGACATTGAGGAACATTTCGCCGACAAGGGAAAGACGTTCGTGACGAATATTCGGCGCGCAGAGAAGAAAAGGCATGCCGCTAGAGTGGAAGGGCAGGAGGAAGTGAAGGGGGAGGATAACTTTGGGATGGAGGGTGAAGATGGGAAGTATATCAGTCGGTTTTGAGATGTTAAGCAACATTGAGTGTGGTTGGTATATGGAGAGGAAGGGGAGGATAACTTTGGGCTGGAGAGTGAAGATGGGAAGTATATCAGTCGGTTTTGAGATGGAGGCCGGGTAGCGACGGCAGTTTGGTAAAGGTCCATACAATCCAAAAGATATATATCAGTGGTTCAAAGGATACTTCATTGAAGGCTTTGTGAAGAATGAGAAGGTCAATTCTAAGTAGGTGTGAGGACAACTTTGGGATGGAGGGTGAAGATGGGAAGTATATCAGTCGGTTTTGAGATGGAGGCCGGGTAGTGACGGTAGTTTGATAAAGGTCCGTACAATCCAAAAGATATATATCAGTGGTTCAAAGGATACTTCATTGAAGGCTTTGTGAAGAATGGGAAGGTCAATTCTAAGTAGGAGTCCACAACGGAGAACCGACCATCAACCCTCACCTAGTACCGACCAAAAAAATAATAATGAACGAACCATGCTAAGGAGTAGAAGTGTCCTCTACAGAGTCTTAGGGCCGAATGCACAGTCGTACCTTAATGATTAGGGATTCCTTTTCCTATTTTTTGGTTTTTCTCAAACTGCTGTTCAGTGTTCAAAATTTTTCGGTAAAACCATTAATGATATTTTTTGCTGTAAAATTTAAAACTTATTCCACAAGACCGCATATCTACATACCCTGTGAGTAAAAAAAGAATAATAATAAAAATGAAAAAGAATAATCGGTTTTATGCTGAAAATGTGGAATAAGTTGTGGAATAAGTTTTAAACTTTAAAAATTTGGAACAGATTGACTTTGAAATGGCTGTAAGAGTGTTCCATAAAAATGAAAACTGTCCTTTTTTTTGCATTCCAGTGTATATCGTATCCATAGCAACCAAAAAACAATCGAAACTGGTAGTAGTACTGTCTACCTGAAAATTTAGTACGCAACTAGTACTCCAGTACGCAAGTAGTACATCTCTAGTACGCAAGTAGTACTGTCTACCTGAAAATTTAGTACGCAACTAGTACTGCAGTACGCAAGTAGTACATCTTTAGTACGCAAGTAGTACTGTCTACCTGAAAATTTAGTACGCAACTAGTACTGCAGTACGCAAGTAGGCTATCGCGTCCTGCTGGCTTTTCCCGCCCAAACTCAGACTAGGTGAGGTTAATGCAAGTAGGCGAGTACATTTAGTCGCAAGTGGACGGTAAAACCAAAGTCACTGAAAACCTTAGTTTTTTCCCCACCCACTTCTTTTCTTTTGTCTCATTCTCCCCTCTAACTATCTATGTTTCATCTTGGCCCCTCTCTCTCTCTACTTCTGTTTTGATTCGTCTTCCTACATCACTTAACATTTCACTTTCTATAAAACAGATTTCCCCGTATCACTGTCTCACGAAATGTTCATTCTGTATCAAGTGTTTCACTCTATCTGTCTCACCAAGTGTTTATCTGTTTCACCAGGTGTTTCCCAACAACATCCGCGCCACGGCGTCCGGCGCGAGCGGTTCCTCCAGCTACATATTCGCGTTCGCCGTCAACAAGCTCTACTACCCGATGCTCGACACGTTTCACTTGTGGGGCACCCTGTATTTCTACGCCGCCATCAGTGTCGTGGGCACCCTGTACATGTACTTCGTCATGCCGGAGACAGAAGGGCGCACGCTGCGCGACATTGAGGAACATTTCGCCGACAAGGGAAAAACGTTCGTGACGAATATTCGGCGCGCAGAGAAGAAAAGGCATGCCGCTAAAGTGGAAGGGCAGGAGGAAGTGAAAGGAGAGGACAACTTTGGGATGGAGGGTGAAGATGGGAAGTATATCAGTCGGTTTTGAGATGTTAAGCAACATTGAGCGTGGTTGGTATATGGAGAGGAAAGGGGAGGACAACTTTGGGATGGAGGGTGAAGATGGGAAGTATATCAGTCGGTTTTGAGATGTTAAGCAACATTGAGTGTGGTTGGTATATGGAGAGGAAGGGGAGGATAATTTTGGGATGGAGGGTGAAGATGGGAAGTATATCAGTCGGTTTTGAGATGTTAAGCAACATTGAGTGTGGTTGGTATATGGAGAGGGAGGGGAGGACAACTTTGGCATGGAGAGTGAAGATGGGAAGTATATCAGTCGGTTTTGAGATGTTAAGCAACATTGAGTGTGGTTGGTATATGGAGAGGAAGGGGAGGATAATTTTGGGATGGAGGGTGAAGATGGGAAGTATATCAGTCGGTTTTGAGATGGAGACTGGGTAGCGATCGTAGTTTGATAAAGGTCCGTACAATCCAAAAGATATATATCAGTGGTTCAAAGGATACTTCATTGAAGGCTTTGTGAAGAATGGGAAGGTCAATTCTAAGTAGGAGTCCACAACGGAGAACCGACCATCAACCCTCACCTAGTACCGACCAAAAAAATAATAATGAACGAACCATGCTAAGGAGTAGAAGTGTCCTCTACAGAGTCTTAGGGCCGAATGCACAGTCGTACCTTAATGATTAGGGATTCCTTTTAGTGCTTTCCTAAAATTCATATGCATAGTGGATCCTAAACGTCCTCCTAGTTTTATATTTTAATTTCAATACACTGATCTCAAAACTACAAATTTAAATTAAAAACCACACAAACAATTCACACGGATAGAAAAAACCACCCTTTCGGGAGGGAGGGTTTCAAACCTTCGCTCTTCTTCCGATTATCTCCACCAGAGGTCACTTTTGTTCCCTTGCCTTTCCCCATAGGCCGGGCCAGGTCGGGTTTAGCCAGTGTATACTGGGGCTGGCGTATCTTCTCCAGCTTGTGGTTGGGTGGTAGGAGCGCCATGGGGGCCGTGGCGCTTTCCATTTCTTCCAGGTCTGAAGGTGGACGGTAAGGATGATGGATGTGTTTCTTAGTTTCGTGCGATTTAAGTATTGGGATACACGAAGGAAAATGCCTCAACAAATTGAAAACAACATTTGTTGCTTGTGAAAAACCCAGATATAAAAAAAAAAAACTCACCACGTATATTCACAAGGTTTAATCAGTCAGCAACCCAAACTTTGGGCAGCTCATCAATAAATTTTATTGTTTCTCTCTTCCCTTCATTTCAAAAATTTAAATGGAAATTCACAAAGTTACGGAGTCCTCCATCATTATGTTGAAATTGGTTTCTACTTACGTTCAGCGGAGAGAGCCTTGACTTCGCCTCCAGGGCCCATGCTATGCGGGTAGTTGGCAACCCAAACCCATCAATAAATTTTATTGTTTCTCTCTTCCCTTCATTTCAAAAAATTAAATGGAAATTCACAAAGTTACGAAGTCCTCCATCATTATGTTGAAATTGGTTTCTACTTACGTTCAGCGGAGAGAGCCTTGACTTCGCCTCCAGGGCCCATGCTATGCGGGCATCAGTCAGCAACGCAAACTTTGGGCAGCTCACCAATAAATTCTATTGTTTCTCTCTTCCCTTCATTTCAAAAATTTAAATGGAAATTCTGAAAGTTACGGAGTCCTCCATCATTATGTTCAAAATGGTTTCCACTTACGTTCAGCGGAGAGAGCCTTGACTTCGCCTCCAGGGCCCATGCTATGCGGGGCATAGTTCAGGCTCGTAGAACAATACTGAGCGCTGGTCACCATGATACGATCACACCCCTTCTGAACCCAATCCTGACGATTACGGTCTAGCCCTGTGGAGCAGCGCTGCGCGGTAGGGCACCAGAAACACTGGAACAGGGGATGAGAATGGGTTAAGAATTTTAAGATAAAGAGGCATCGAAGAAAAGTAAACGAGATTGAAAGGGTTAAAAAACGTCGTACATACAATAAAAACAACTCCCCATCCGTGGCACAAGCTCTGCTTATACGGATGGGTATACCATTTATATGAAAAATGTATGTTCTGAGTTTTGAAACACTGGGGAACAGGGGATGAGAATGGGTTAAGAATTTTAAGATAAAGAGGCATCGAAGAGAAGTAAACGAGATTGAAAGGGTTAAAAAATGTCGTACATACTGTAAGATAATGTTGTCTTGGTAACCGTTGCCAGGGCACTTATTATTTTGATTGTGAAAAACTTCTGTTTTCAAATTTCATGTTTATTCATTCGAGATTTTGGAATGTATTTGAATACAGTTTTCTCCAGTATGTTATCCATTTATATAGGTTGTTTCTTATTTGACTAGATGTTACACATACAATAAAAACAAACTCAAATAGAAATGCGACGAAAAAAAAGTACAATGTTAATCTGTTGATATAAAGGGACTTTTTTCAGGGCCCTGGCGAAATTCTTCCAAAATAGGATTAAAACTTCAAAGTCATTTTGAAGAGACTAAAATACAATTACAGCTGAGGCCGAAATAAGATAAACTCTCTGGGCTTCTTTTTTTCAACCAATCAGATAGCTAGAATCAGTTGAATTTAAACTCTTAATGTGGTTATTGTTATTTTTAGCCAATTGATCAGCAAAGCGCCCAAGCTCACTATTGCAGCAACGTTGAGCATGGCCAGTATCTGGACGGGTGACTTACCGTGAACTGAGAAGTGACGTCGGACAGGCAGGAATCACAGTCCTTATGATCCAGACAGGTAGGCAGAGCAGTCAAATAGATAGAGGTCCAATTACTGATGTCCGTGTGAGAGAATTGTACGCGATGGTACTCGTAGATGGTTTTCCTGCGAACAACTGGAAGGAAAAAAAAATGAGGAATTTTAGCATAAAACACAAAAGTCGAAAAATAATAGAGACTTTTTACAACCAAAATTAGCGTCCCGTTAATTGAACTCTGCATAAGCGCAGAAACGAGTTTTCGTCAAATAAAGTTAAAGAGTTCAGATAACGGGACGCATACTCGTAGATGGTTTTCCTGCGAACAACTGGAAGGAAAGAAAATGAGGAATTTTAGAATAGAATAGAATAGAATATACCTTGTTTATCCTGCTGGGATAGGACTGAAAAGTCCCTTTTCCCCCGCAGTCTAACCATAACCAAGGTCTTATATATTTGATACATTATGGGGGGTACATTTTACAAAAGAAACACCCTGATTAATTTTTAAAAAAAGTGATAACAGTAATAAAAGGAAAAAAAAGGGGGAAAAAAAGAATAAAATACGAAAGTAATAGAGACTTTTTGCAAAAATTAGCGTCCCGTTAATTGAACTCTGCATAAGCGCAGAAACGAGTTTTCGTCAAATAAAGTTAAAGAGTTCAGATAACGGGACGCTAATTTTGGTTACAAGAACTCTTTGAAATACATAGATTTTCAATCCTGGCCTCAGAGGGTAAAAATGGATTGTTTCTAAATTTCATTTTTTGAGGCTACATTTCAACGTGAATCATTCATTAGTGGATTAGTGGGACCTATTTGAACCGATCAAAATTAATTTCCCATTTTTGGTGGTTCCCCTATTGCCGGAAGAACATGGAAAAACGAAAAATTGAATAGGCCATAACTCCGGCCCTGGTTGTTGGATCGAGTTCGAACTTGCACCAAAGAACTACGTTTTTTTTTGAGATCTTCGATGTATCACAGGGGTTAAATTTAAAATTTCGAAGTTGCTACCCTTGGGGCCGACCCTGGCCCGGCCAAAATTTGGCGACTACTTAAAAAAAAAAGTATTTTTAAAGATAAAACACAACTCCAAATTTCAGCTTCTCATTATTAACCGTTCAAAAAATATTCAGGGGTTCCAGGATTTTTCGAACACTCTGTATACTTACAGAAGGTACTTAGGTAAAAGTGAACTGTTTCAAGATGTTTTAACAATCTCCGTGTAAAATCCATTTTATAAAAATAATTATATTTATTTCTATTCTATATTTTATTCTACTTACAGAAGATAACATAGGAATCGGACAGGCCGACTTTGACAGGGTGTTATATACTTACAGAAGATGGTCTTGTCCATAACATAGGAATCGGACAGGCCAACTTTGACAGGGTGGTGATCATCATCAATAGCCACCACAGGGATTGACTTGTACACGAATGCAATGTTGCCAGATTTGTACAGGGTGGCTTGGAAAGTGAAACCGCCGGCTTCTGGTTTATCCTGTAGACGCACATTCTCCCAGGTGACGGTCAGTTGAGAATCTGCGGGGGAGAGAATAGAATACACCCTGTTTATCCTGCCAGAATGAGACTGAAAAGTCCTTTTACCCCGCCGTCTAAACAAGGTCCTATGTATTTGGTACAAAATAGGTGTAAATTTTATAAAATAAATATGTGTGTATCTACACAAGTATCAGCACTAAGGAATAGGACGGAATTGAGCATCAGTTTGGTTTATGAAAACTTTGGGGCCCCTATGCCCCCTAAAAAGGTCCGACCAAATGAAAATGCGTAAGTAAAAATTTTCTTTGTGTTTGATATTTGTGCCAAATTTCAATCAAATCGGACAAACAGTTCGCAATTTATGGCGAGAAAAACAGATAAACGGGAAAACAACTGGGAATATTGACTTAGTGAAAACTCAATAAGCGAGAGCTATAGAGAAACAAAGACAGAGACAAACTAGGTAAATGCGAAATAGTATTGAAACTTTGACCTCTCTTTGTTCATTCTAAAAAACAAAAAAAAAAAAAAAAAAAAAAAAAAAAAATATTTTAATACCTTTTTAAAGCCCCGGAGAAAATCTTGTTCTCTCTCCTGTTACACGGATCCTCAATTTCGGTCGGCAAGGACTCTGCTTGAAAATGGACAAGTAACTTGCTAAATAAAGTATATGTATCGAGGGCACAGCCATATTAGCCCTTAAGAGCAACAGTGGTAATATAACGAAAATGGATTAATGAGCTTTGGTATAAGTGATAATAGTTGGCTTTGAACAAGTGCATCCCAACGTGTGTGACAATAACTAATGTAATAGTCAACACCTAAAAGACTATTGACTTATATAAATATAAATGTGATATAGAATCTTTAAAACCTTTAGACGAAACAATGACAATGTACTCAGAGGTTTATGATGTAGACATTAACTTAATGGAAAGTTAAAAAGATTTAATGCCATGTGCAATCCTACGAATGTATGCAAATCGCTGAATGTATATGTCCACAACCTCAATGGACTCTATGTGAGCGCGTGTGTGTATATGTTGATTTAGATATAGGCTATTTAGTAACATAAATTGTCAATGAAGTTTGTTGATAGCAAACTAAAAGGGTAGAGATGCCAGTGCAGAGCCACGTGTTGCAATGTAATTGTGTCTGTCCGGACTATAGGGACAATCGTAGTGAAGTATGCCCACTAATTGTTTTGTGTGTCAAGGGGTAACCAACACGCGATAGGGTCAAGATAACGAGGGTAGTGAGCTACCGGTTGAAGCATGCGTCAGACTGGTTACTAGAGCCCATAATCTATAAACCTGTGAGACATTCAGTTTGATAAGACAAATGTTTATTATACCTACAGTGTTATTGGTCCAATAAAAGGAGGCTTACTTCAGCCGAAAATATATCTGCGTTTCAAAAAAAACAAACGATTAATTGTAAATAACTTCACAGACTTGTATTTGTATGTCTTACATCATATATGTGACTATCCTATTTTTCCAAATGGTAAAACTCCAACCAGAAAAAAAGAAATACTTTAGTTTCTTGTTCCCCCATCTACATAGTAGTAAATTTGTCCGTATGTCTTAAGTAATCCCAGGGGTTACAAAATCCATAAACCTCTGTCGTAAAATTCCTCTTACAAAATTGACATTCTAATGTGCCTCGGTCTAGAGTGTAAAGCCCCCAACAAAGAAAGAGTGTAAATTCACGTGTGCTCGACTCCTAACACACACCAAAAAGGTGACTCTATTCGTTATTGTCAACATTCCAGAAAGTTTGGTCATAAGGTCAAAATATTAATACACCGAAAAATCAGTTCCGGCTTTTTTATGTCAGTTTTAAATAAAAAGGGGTATTTTAACTTTTTTGTCAGGTAAGGAATTTTCTCTTTTAGGTAGTATTTTTTGTCTAATGTTAGTTAGGTAATCGTTATATGATTAAAATGCTTGCAGTAAA